>NC_037682.1:35436392-35465134 GCF_003255815.1 Theropithecus gelada
AAAAAAAAAAAAAAAAAAAAAAAAAAAAAAAAAAAAAAAAAAAAAAAAAAAGAAAACTGCTTGGTGATAGGATACAATCCGGGTGAATCAGTTATAGCGGCTAACATTGGTTGCCTATTCAGCAACCATTCACATCTCTTTCTTTGTCAAGAAAACCTGATTTTTACATATTTCAGGCAACAAAGTTCAATGAAAAAAGACACATGAAGCAAAATGTACAAGGATATGAGCCCTAGAGATGTGGCAGTAATTTTGTGAGTATGGAAAGGGAAGACAGCAACACTCTGAGGACTGTTGTGAATGGCATAGAAGATGGGACCTTGGGTCTTGATAGTATTGCAGAGACATTGCACCAACCCTGGAATTTCCCTATTTTCAGGGCTCTTGACTTATGAAATCTTTGATATTAGTATTTAAATTATTTTTTATTGGGCGTTCTGTGTTATAACCAACTTTTATGGAGTCTAGCATGTAATCGTATTTTATTTTATTGTGCTATAATCGTTTGTTATCCATTGATCACAAGGCCAAACTAATGGCCCAAGTTGTTTACATCTCCTCTGCTATCCATTTGCACAAATCATAGTACAACCACCCCTTCTGCTCCCTGCCAAGCACAAAACCCAACATCTATCTTTTGCTTGCTGCCTTGTAGAGGACATTTCTTCCTAACAACTTTCTATAGCTATGGCAATGAAGGATCTGGGTCGTGATGTTCCCTTGCTTTTTCTGCCTACTGACAAACCTGGTGCTTTACTCTGTGACCCTATGTGATGTGGCACTCTCTCTTAAGACTCTTAAAAGTGTAAGTAATACATTTTCTTTCAATGACATTGACCTTTTCATGTTGTCACCCAGTCACCTCTATAAATTAAAATCCTGTGGATACCATTGAGACAGTTTGTGTGATTGGCTCAGTGTTTGATGAAGGAGCATGCCTCTAGACTGCTCTTTTTGGCTTACTAACTGGATTCCCTGAACAATGAGTGCTGTCTGGTAAGGTATGACTGGCACTTGTGCTTTAGCCATCACTACTTGATGCTGTGTCTGCTATTTGCTGCCACGGCATTCCAACATACATTGTAAGAGGACATCTGAGGCACGTGCCTCTATGATACACCTTGCTTAAAGTAGTGGAGTTTTAGGGAAAAATTAACTACTTTTTGGGATATATAACTAGATCCCAAGGTAGGTATCAAGGTAGGTATCTTATTTGATACCGTACCTTACACCGAGAAGGGGAGATTAGGTTGATTGACTAACATACAGGGCCAAGAATCCTCAAAGGGAGTGAGGAGGGGCTTCCTCTAGAAGTACTGTGTTGGGGGCAAGTCTGATCCACTGACTCAAACATGCCGACATCAGTGGGAGGGTCACTTGGCTGACCTGGGCTCTTTGCTCATTGTAGGTGAATTATTGTAGAGGCCTGCCTTTTTAGAGAATGTCCGTGGGCAAAATTCAGACATGGTATCCCCCAGGGAGTTCTAGGGGCACACTGGCAATGCAACAGGGAGCTTACTTCTCTCTGAAACCATAGCACTCAATAGACTTAAATGTCGACTCAAAGGCAAATCTCTTTGTTGTTCCTTGCTCTCCTGTTGTCACTGTTTGTCCCTTGACCCCTTAGGGTATAAAGGATCCTATCTTTGGACTGGTGGCTCAGTGCTTAATGAACGGGGAAAAGAGGAAGGAGAATTTTGTTTCCATTTTCCCTAAGACACCTGAGGGGGTTCTCTCAGTTCATCTGAGATTGCAAATCTCTGGGCCATGTGCTTGGGTACTCAAAAGTGCTGCAGCTTATCAACATTGAGTCTCCTCCTTAAGACTAAATTGTCAGAAAACAAAGAATGTGAAAGATAAAGCTGAGGTTACTATTGGTCTCTTGGATACAGACCCCAGCCCTGATAATTGATTGGGATACTCTAGAAAAGGAGGCTGCTGCTCATAGCAGAGGCCTCCCAGGACCACCAGGAATTTACCAGATAAACATCAAAAGAATAAAAAGGGGCAAGCACATTTTGTAATAATAAATTTTAGAAAAAAAAATAAGTGAATTAAAGGGATAGCAAATGCCATGAGGCTAGAAGAGCTATTTTGTTCAGTACCTGTAAAAGGTGACAATAACCAAATACTCAGATGCATAACTCTTATCCTTACCTATCTGGAAAGAACCTTCGGGTAGATGAATTAGCATACAAGTAAAGACTTGAGATACAGTTGTGGCTGGAGCCATGGAATCAAAGGACAATACACTGTGCTAAGTGTATTTAATATCATTAAATGGTACATAATATACACAATATGCTTAGCACAGTGCCTTGCATATAGTAAACAATGAATACATTTTAACTTTTATTTTTCCATTCCATTTTATTGCAATTCAGAACACATGGTCTTGGTATTATTTTAATCCGTTGCATAGCTCATTGGTCCACATTTTCTGTGAGAAGTGGCTCATTGTGTCCAGAAACTTCATTGTCTTAGATTCAACCTTCTACAACTTTTCCACCGTGATTCATAAGATAATCCTGGCATTCACAGTTAATAGCTGAACTTTCAATCTCATCAATGACATTTATTATACTCTTTAGAAAAAAAATGAAAGTCTTCCTGAAGTCTGCAACATTTTTTAATGACTTTGTTTAGGGATCAGAGAGGCATATGTATGTTAATGTTCTAACCATTACTATATTCTACCTAAAATTTTTAACCAAAAAAGTATGAAATATGGAAAGACATCCAAGACATGTTAAAAGAGCAGGTTGTTGAACCATATGTAGAGAACCTGTTATTTTAAAAACAAACAGCGTGTGTTTATGCATGCATGAAAAGATGCTAAGACTGGGAATTTTAGAGCTAAGTTCTGAGAGATGAGGAGAATAGATTTTAAATTGTTAAATACATCTAAATCTACATTGAAGTTCTTGAGCATCAGTGTACAATATCATTTGCCATGGGGTGGGCCGGGCGAGGGGCAAAAAAATTTCTCCCAGGATTAGCCTACTATGCACGTTGAGTCCAGGCTACATAAGACACCCTTAGGAAGCTAAGAGTTCTTGAGAGCAGTCAGAGTGTGACTGTTTTTGGTGACACTTGTGAGTGTACTGATTCCTGCATCCCGTTGAGAAGCAATGAAGAATAGGCCTTCCCAACCTTGAAGCCAGGTGAATGGTTCTTGAAGAAAATCATTTAGAGGACTTGGCTTGTGTTTTCTGAGATTCTTATCATACAATACCTGACATGTGACTCCTGCCTGAAGTGGTCTGTAGTAGTAGAGAAACACAGACTTGTTCTTCCAGAGTTTCATGGGACATAGATATATGCTTATGTAGAACCTAAAAGGAAACAGGAAAAGGGGCTTCTCAAAGGCACACCACCCAACAACACCACCTGGAGGGTCGAAGAAGCCTCCACGGAAGGGTGAACCATCTGAAGATTGAGGCAACAAGAGAAGATATTGCCTGTATCATGGAAACTGCTGTTGTGAATCCCTGGGAAGAGGGCCTAATTAGATAGAAAAAAGTCTTTCACTCAGCCTCAATACAGGTGGTAACCATGTCAGTCAAGCAAGATCTTGACTCAAACTACTTTCCCTTTCCCTACTCCACTTATGGAGTGCTCTAAGCAGTCCTGATGGCTAAAAGGGAGAGTAGAGTAACAAGATGAGTGAATAATGTAGTCTACTATATGCAAGCATTGGGAGAGGAAAAGCTTTAAATGTATGAGAGATAGCATTGATCTAGACTCGATTTTATAATACTGTGTGAAATGATGCTTTTAGAAAGGTAAAATCACGACTGTCAAACAAATATAAAATGAAACTGTGTCAAAAAAATACCTAGGACTGCAGCTAACTGGGGAGGTAAAAGATACCTGGAAAGAGAACTATAAGCCACTGCTCAAAGAAATTGGAGATGACATAAACAAATGGAAAAACATTCCATGCTCATGGATAGGAAGAATCAATATCATTAAAATGGCCATGCTGCCCAAAGCAATTTATAGATTCAATGTCCTTCCTACTAAACTACCAATGACATTCTTCACAGAGCTTGGGGAAAAAAAAAAAAAAAAAAACTACTTTAAAATTCATATGGGACCAAATAAGAGCTTGAATAGACAATGGAATCATAAGCAAAAAGAACAAAGCTGAAGGTGTTTTGCTACCTGACCTCAAACTATACTACAGGGTTACAGTGACCAAAACAGCATGATATTAGTACAAAAAAAGACAGACCAAAGAAACAGAATAGAGAACCCAGAAATAAGGCTGCACACTTACAACTATCTGATCTTTGACAACAAGCAATGGAGAAAGGGATCCCTATTGAATAAATGGTACTGGGATACCTGGCTAGCACTATGCAGAAGAATGAAACTGGACCCCTTCCTTACATCATATACAAAAATTAACTCAATATTCGCTAAAGACTTAAATGTATAACCCCAAACTATAAAAACCCTTGAAGACAAGCTAGGCAATATCATGCTGGGCTGAGGAACTGGCAAAGATTTCATGATGAAGACACCAAAAGCAACTGCAACAAAAGCAAAAATTGATAAATTGGATCTAATTAAAGAGCTTCTGCACAGTGAAATAGATTATTAACAGTGAACAGAAAACCTACAAAATGGGAGAAAATATTTGCAAAGTATACATCTGACCAATATCTAATATCCAGCTCTATAAGGAACTTCAACAAATTTACAAGAAAAAAAAATTAAAAAGTGGACAAAGGACATGACCATTTTTCAAAAGACATACATGTGGTCAATAAGCATATGTAAAAAAGCTCAGCATCACTGATCATTAGGAAAATGCAAATCAAACCACAATGAGATATCACCTCACACCAGTCAGAATAACTATTATTAAAAATAAAAAAATAACAGATGCTGGTGAGGTTGCAGAGAAAAGAAAACACTTTTACACTGCTAGTGGGAGTATAAATTAGTTCAACCATTGTAGAAAACAGTGTGGCAATTCTTCAAAGACCTAAATCAGAACTACCATTTGACCCAGAAATCCTATTACTGGGTATATACCCAAAGGAATATAAATCATTCTATCATAAAGACACACACACACACGTATGTTTGTTGCAACACTATTCACAATAGCAAAGACATGGAATCAACTAAATGCCCATCAATGGTAGACTGGATAAAGAAATATATATATATATTTATTATATAAAAATATAAATAAATTAAAATATATATATTATATATATATATACACACACACACACACCAGGGAATACTATGCAGCCATAAAAAGCAATGAGATCATATCCTCTGTGAGAACATGGATGGAGCTGGAGGCCATTATCTTTAGCAAACACAGGAACAGAAAGCCAAATACCACATGTTCTCACGTATAAGTGGAGCTAAATGATGAGAACACATGAACACAGAGAAGGGAACAACACACACTGTGACATACCAGAGGGTAAAGAGTGGGAGGAGGAAGAGGATTAGGAAAAATACTAAGTAGTAGGTTTAATACCTGGGTGACAAAATAGTGTGTACAACAAACCCCTATGATACAAGTTTACCTATGTAACCTATAAACCTAGACATGTACCCCTGAACTTAAAACTTAGAAACAGAAGCACAGGAAGTTATGTAATTTACCTAAGATAACAAGCTAGCAAATGTCAGAGCTGAGCTTTTAATACAGAAAGTCATACTTCATAGGGTGTATTTTTAACAACAAAGCCATACTGCTTCCTCCATAAATTACAATAAAAGTAAACTTAGCATCTATTTCAGTTCTAACATTGTGATGTTAGTCAATAATTCAGTTCATGGTTTTCCACCAAAAGACTCTTGGCATGAGAGTTAGAAAGTACACTACTCGAGGCCAGGTGTGATGGCTCATGACTTCAATCCCAGCACTTTGGGAGGCTGAGGTGGGGGATCACTTCAGTCCAGCAGTTCATGACCAGCCTGGGCAATATGGTAAAACCTCTTCCCAAAACAAACAAAAAAAATTAGCAGGGCATGGTGGTGTGTGATTGTAGTCCCAGCTACTAGAGAAGCTAAGGTGGGGAGGATCGCATAAGCCCAGAACGTTGAGGCTGCAGCGAGCTGTGATCACACCACTGCATTCCAGCCTGGGCAACAGAGAGACCCTATCTCAAATAAAAACAAAAACAAGAGTATGCTACTTGAGAGCAGATAACTGTTCTTTATTATATTTTACCTCTCGAACCTCCCCACTGAGTACCTACAAGAATGCCTCTTTCTCTACAGGCACTCTGTAAATGTTTGAATAAATAAATGAGAAAAAATAAACTATATCTAAGGTTACTGTATATTTCATTTATAAATTAATGAGGAAAATAGTACTGTAGATAAGTATAAGTTTTAAGAATACAACAACTGTTTCAGTGTAAACCATCAGTCTTTGTCACGTACTTGTGCATACAATAAGGGTCAGATAAGTGCTAAGGACAGTGTATATAGTAAAAATTTACTGGAAGCAAACAGTACGTGAAGGCAGATCAATCTGGTTAGAATCTTCATAGAACAGAAACAATGAACTTCAGATACATAGAGGGAAGACAGAGAGTGATTCTCAAGTAGCCGAAACAGTTAAAGACTTGAGTATCTTATTTCCTGGGGCCAAAAAAGAAATTTAACTGCATTAGGCAGAAGATTTTATGAGTAATATGAGGTAATGTTAAAAATGTAGGTGAGAAGGATGACGCCTGCTTTGCTCAGCATTTTATTTCTAGCTTCTAGCTAGAATGCTTGACATTTTGTATGTGATTAATAAATATGTTTTAGTATGAATGATTGTTTACATTGTTCTAAATTGAAAAAGGCCACAGGAACTTTGGATCAGCAAAATAAGCCAAATTATATTTTGGAAATATTATTAGAATAGTGATAAGAGGCATTAGAGTAAGAAAGAACAGGTATGAAAATGCTGAGAGCCTGGAATGAGAGTGAGGGACCTTGAAAATGTAGAGTAAGTGTATATGAACCTTTTTACAAAGATAGGATTTGTGGATGGTTTGTGAACACAGAGAAGGTATAGGTAATAGAAGGAGGGAAAAAATGTTGAAGGGTAACTCCACATTTTAAAGTTATATCAAGGAACCTATGTTCAGAATACTATTATTAAATTTCCCAGTGTTTGAACGTGGAAGACTTTTCTTTTGTAGGAACACAAAATTTATAGATTCATTTCAAGATGGCATTGGAAAGTTTTTGAGTTTTCTCTCCATTTTTATCTTGACTTCCTCCCATTTAATTTAACAGACCCTCTGCCCTCTTACTGAACTTTTCTCTGTAACTGGGAAAGGACTTTCTTAGTTTGAGTTCCTCCAAAATGCAGAGCCAGAGACAGACGTTTCCTTGAGGGTTATTTATTTTAGGAAACTATCCTAAAGAAGAGCGGTAGGGGAATCGGAAGAGTGAAATAGAATAGAAGGCCAATTTAAGGATGTATTACTCCTATTCTATGCTGTGGACAACAGTCTTGATCTTGCTAGGGACTTTGAAGTTGTGTAGTGTTCACCTCAGAACTGTCTGCCCAAGGGAAGAAGAGGGAAGAATTTATCCATAGATTTCCTTCTTTAATGATTAAAGGTTGCCCTATAGTGCGTCAACTCCTTCTCACAAAGGTTTGCATGTTGGAATAGCTAAGAAGGATATTGATGGTAACGGAAGTGGTTGGTTCAGAAAAGTTCCAGGACAGAGAGCAGAGATTATGCAGCACAGTCTTAATTCTGACTATGCCAGATTACCCATACACACAGCTGAGTGCCATGAATACCGTAAAAACAATGGCAGGAGTAAAAAAGTGGAATGAAAGGAAGTGAGTTGGACAGAAGTATCTGATACAGTTTACTCCTTGAACTTGTGCCCTGCATTAAGTCTAATTCATCATACAGCCTTCAAAGCTGTGACTGGTTACAATCTTTATGAAAGACTTTCCAGACCAGAATCAGGATAAGCTGTTCTGTGGATGTTAGGCAGCTTTGTCCTAAACCATTCTAGTACTTGCTTAATAGATCCACGAGCAGGGAACATGTAACAGGGACGCAGGCAATGAGCAAGTTAATCAAATGTAGGTTTTCTCTAATCAAAGCTTCTCTAGCTCCTCTTTGATGGTCAGCCTGCTGGCATCAGATTAATGTTGATATATCACCATTCTTCAGGGAGACAAACCGGTTACCCTAGTGGCAGGTTGATTATATCAGACCCTTTCCACTTCAAAGGAGGCAAAAATTCATGGTATTGGGATTAATGCATACTCCAGATATAGTTTCTCCTTTCTTGCCTACAGATCTGCCATCATAAATTGGCCTGTAAAATGTCATATTAATTGACAAGTCTTTGGTATAAGTTCAAACAATAGGTGATTCGCCTAGGATGTGAAATTGCTTCTTATTGATTATCTTGTCAGGGGGAAGAGGTGCAACTTAAGAGGCTTCCTCATGGTGTTTGCTATCATAGTGTTTCCTATTTATAGTTTAGGGAACCAGTGTGAGAATTCTAGCTGCTAAATATATCCAGCCCAGTGATACACTCAAACTGGATAGGTAGCCCATAAGTGGGTCCATAGACCTTTTGGATTCACTGCGAGGTGAGGATGGGTCAGGATTTGATTTATCTATTGCCTTCCATAAGCACTTATCTAACCACAGTTGATGATTATATTTCTGGTCCCAGGTGTAACAGCTCAGATTCCACAATTATCTGTCATCTTCATCCCTGAGATGGTTTATATAGTGCTTCAGTATAGGATATATTTTCTCTGATAAATAGCTGCAAGTACCTTTTGGAAAGAAATGGGGAATGTGTGTTGTTCATACTTGAGTCTCTTCTCTAGTGGACATGGACTCTCTGCAGTCAGTGGGCTCTGGGATGGGAACAGACATCTGGGATGCATATGAGACATCGTAGTCTTTCATTAGAACAGTGACCTCAGCCTTCTATGTACCAGCTCTTGATTTTACCTAGTTATGCAAATATACTCTAGTCAACTCCCTATCTTTTTCATCCTAGGAACACTATAGTTTGTTCCTGTCACCATGGTCCCTCTGTTTAAGAACTTACCGGATTTCAGTTATTAGTTGGTTACATTGAGTCTTCCGGTTTTTTTTCTTTTTTTTCTTTTTCAAGGCTTTTTGCAACTGTAAACAATCCAGGCAACTCCATAATCTTTATCAACATTGCTTGTATATCATCCAGCTTCCACTGCTACCTCCTAAGACAGTGCTTCACCATCCAACTGAACCTCTCCCAATTCACCACTGATGTGAAGGTCCTAGCAATTTTGGATGCTACCATATGTTAGTGGTTGTCACCATTTCCATTATTATTACAGTGGGTAATTATTACACTTAGTGTTGTCCACCTGCTGGGAAATTCAGCCCCAGAATGGCATTGCGAGTTTGATTTCTAGGGCCACTTCTGGTACCAATTGTCTTCATTTTGGTTCTCACAAATAACAGAGCCTAGGATGAAGGTTTTTGTGTAGGTAATTTGTTTTATAAAGTAATCTAAAGGAACAGGAGTTGTCTCTAGAGAGACTTAAATAAGAAAACCAGTGTGTGTTGGTAAGCTGTTTATGGCTATAGGCAATTGGAGTTTGATCCTGCAATAAACCCTCTGAAAGGCCCAAGGGACAGAAGACAAAGACAAAAATGATATGATTTTGCATGCTAAGACCTGTTATTGTCTCTATCTTCATAGATCAGAGGTTTCCCTAAGGGATTTTAACTCACTAGTACTTGATGCCTCCTTCAGAATGACTGAGTGGGTTTCCACAGCCATTCCAGGTAGTGCTATCCAACAAGTCTTTGTGCAGAGAGTGAATGACAGAAACTACACTGAAGTTATACCTGGGTGTAGCTTGTTGCCATAGCAATGGCTGGAGTGAAAAGGTAGGTCAGGAAGATGTAAAGTGAGGCACAAATGTATCTAATACAGAGTGGTATTGATAATTGATGTTTGACACTTGAACTTTCAAAAACGTTCACTATTTATTATATACATATGTATGTATAGTGTCTTCCACTTAGTAGGCACATTGGTTGATTTAGGATACAATTTTGAAGAAAATTGTTACCCTCGACATCATAAGTCTTACAATATGGTATGATGTGAATAGGTCCAGTTCAAACAGTTCACAGGACTTGGGAAATTTTAAACATTCCATTTCTAAATGTGTTCAGATCTAGAGAAATTGTAAGCCTTTTGTTATAAGAGATTAAATCATTTGGGAGATAGAAATGCAAATTCCTGGGCTCCACCTCAGATATACTGAAGAAGAACTTGTGGTGATAGGGCCCAGGGATCTGTATGTTAAGAAGCTCTCTGGATGATTCATATACATGCTGAAGTTTGGGATCTGCTCTTCTCAGATTTTGTTCCTAAACAACCACCTCATATGGTTATGTGAGTAGCACTAAAAGGAAATGTAAATCTTTTGGGAACCCAGGGGTACTTTCGTGATCTCTCCAGAGATAATTCTTATTTATATTAGAGGCTATGGCGTGGATTTTCCTAATCCATTTCTTCATAGTAATAACTATACTTTTACACTTCCTACAGAGAATCTAACACAAAAGTTTTTATCCCTATGACACCAAATGGCATAGAACAAAGAGTTTGAGTATAATGATACTTAAAGCTCTCTCCAGTTGATAGAATGAGAAGAAGGAAGGTATTAGAGACATATTCTAAGGTGATGCTCAAAATGAGTTATGCCTTGGTAAAACTCTTCCCCTGAGTGTGGTCAGAAACTTGTGACTTGCTTCTAACATACAATATGGCAAAGGTAATAGAATATCTCTCCCTTGATTGGGCTATGGTAATGGGATGTCACTCTTTTACTGGTTTATGCTATATAGCAAAGGTCATGATTTGTTACTCCTATGAATCATTGTATTTGTTATATAAGACTGTCTTAGCAGAAGCTTAAAAGCTTCCCCTGCTTCCTGGCTTTGGTGAAGAAAAGCTGCAATGATATGAAATGCCTATCAAGAAGGCTTGGCTGGGTGCAGTAGCTCACACCTGTAATCCTAGTGCTTTGGAGGCTGAAGTGGGAGGATTGCTTGACACCAGGAGTTTGAGACAAGCCTGGGCAACATAGTGAGACAGTGAGACCCATCTCTACAAAAATTCTTAAAAGTAGCCAGATATGGTGACACAAGCCTATAGTCTTAGCTACTCAGGAGACTGAGGCAGGAGGAGCGCTTGAGCCCGGGAGTTTAAAGTTACAGTGAGCTATGATCACACCACTGCACCCCATTCTGGGTGACAGAGTGAGATTTTGTCTCAAAAAAGAAAAGGAAGACTAGATGGCAGAGAACTGGTGGCCTCTAAAATCTGAGGGACGAAGTCCTATAACCACAAGAAACTGAATTCTGCCAGCAACCATGTGAGTTTTGAAGAAGATCTTGAGCATTAATAAGACAAGCCTCAGCAAACATCTTAATTGTAGCTTCTGAGACCCTGAGCCAAGGACCTAGCTAATCCATACCTGCACTGATAAAACAGGGAATCTGTGAAATAATAAGTGTACATTGTTAAATCCACTATAGTAATGTGTTATGTACCAACAAAACAATAATACAGAAGGCTTGGTATGCATAATCATATCTATTACTGTGCCTTTAAAATTTATGGATTTTGGTGTCTAGGTCTATGTGTGATATGAGTTAAATAGTTTTCATTACCTGGTTGCAGGTAATAACACAGAATTGAGAACTCATGCTCAAATATCTGCAGAGGACATTCAATTTATGGACCAGGATTAAGTGGACAGTGTGAGATGAGAATTGGCAAGCTGCCTGCATGAAGGTGGAGCACAGAACTTACCTAGTGACTGCACTTTGAAAACCATTGTGCAGCATCACAGGAAAACTGGGGAAAACAAAACAAAACACCTTAACAGACTGGGCTGCATATTACCCATGAACTGGCAGTTTCCAAAGCTGTTTTACATGGCTTTTATATTTTTTGTTCAAAATATTTTAACTCCCCATCCTAAAATTCTAGTTTGTTCTCCTATCCTTAACCTCTGCTATCTGGCTATGATCTCCTGAGGTATTATGTTAAAAGCTTGTTTCATCTTTCACAGATGCTGGGAACAGATAAAAATGATGACAAAGCCACTTCTACAGTTATGAATAATATGATTCCGGAAAATTGATAGAAGAATGAAGTTGTACTTGGAAAATTCGGTTTAGCTCCATAAAATCAATGCCAATCATATCGATACCATAAATTTGCTTTCTACAGACACCCAGCTCTGATGTTCATTGGTTCAATGGACAGTGTTTGAGGAGCCAAAACCAAGTGCTGACCATTGTTCTAGGTGATAGGAATGCAGTCAGGCACCAAAGAATAAATTTCCTTCATGGATTCTAGTTAGTGGGCATTCATGTTGCACAGCAACCACTACAAGTACATAGAATGTGTTAGTGTGACTATAAATTGATTATGGAAATAGTTTTAAAGTTTTTTTCCAATATCAAATAGAGTGGCTGTGGACTCACAATTAAAAAACAGCAGAGAATTGATTGCTTACATTGTGAAGTTGTAAGTTGTATTTAGCTACTTCAGATGTTTTCATTTCTATATTTCTTTTAGACATTAAAATCATAGGTTTATGGTAGTGGACATGCACAAACATTTATTGAGCAGTCTAGACCAAATCTATAGTATTTTGTAGCACATAATATTATGTTTTTAAAAGGCAAATATATATCTAAATTGGAGTATAGGGGATTCAGGTAGTGGTTTCAGGATGTTGAAGAATCTACACAACTTTGGGATATTGCTTGAACCAACGTTCTTATCTGACCTAGAAAATTTAGATTGGGGTAGTTCTATGTATTACATGTAAAAGTAGATTAATGTACTATATGCACACAGTAAGCATCTATTTAATGTTTTCAAAAATAAATATGTGTCACACTAGAGCACTGGTGCTTAACCAGAATGGACCAGAATTATTTTAAAAATAAAAAACTTATAAAGACCCAAAACACAAAAGAAAACAACAGTTTATAAACTCATATTCAGGAGGCTCTGATTTTCTATAGATCTGAGGTAGGGTCTGGGCATCCGTATTTATTCACAGCTTCGTGGATCATTCTGACATAGCATTTATAAAAGGTATGCACAACTTACAAGGCAGAGTTTGATTCTGTGCAGAGGGAGAACTTTCTAACAATTACTCTAACTGTCCAGAGTCAGCATAAGTAGGATATCAAATTTAAATGGGGGAATTGGTAGTAATATTCAGACATAGGCATGTATACATATTACTACTGGCCAAAGTAAACTACGCTAAATTTTTTTTAATTTTCATGATAGACCAAATATTTCAACTCATGTAATATTGTTTATAATATATCAGTGGAAATCTAAGCTTTTCTCATATTTTCTGTAAACTACTTATTATCCAAGCTCTGTAGAAAAAGGCAACATAACAGAGTGAGTTCAGACTATTTGTAATTACCACCTTTATCACTTGCTGTGTATTCTCATTAATTTTTATTCATATGTAAATGAGTATAATCATGATCTCTATTCTTGGAGAATTCCCTTTTCCCTGGTTTTCTATTTCCATATGCAGCAAATTCTACTGGAAACCACTATTGGTCTCTCACCCAACAGATTCTGTGTTGCTTTTCCCAAGTCCTCTCTTTAGAACCAAGGCATTGATTTCTTTAACTGCAAGGTTACTGACTGCCAACAGGCCACAGCTGTCACATAAGAAGGGCCTGGAACTAAAGGGAGCAGCCTTGCCCAAGTTATTTGACCTCCAAAAGTCAGCCTGCATCCAATGACTAGTCAATGTCAGTATACAAAGGACCAGGTCTCTTGCCTCAACACAAGACAACTGTGCAGGGCCTTCCTGCTCCAGAGCTCCCTTTGGGGATCTGCAGAAGCCTTTATTGAAATTGCATGACATTTCAATCTCTCCTCTGCCCAATCCTACTTCCCTCAAACCCCACAGGTATTGATCCTTCAAGTACTCCCCAGTAAACCAGCTATGAGTAAATCCTCATCTCAGAGTCACTTTCCACAGGACCAGACCCCAAGATAGTCAACTTTTCTCATCAATGAATATGAAAGAAAGAACAAGGCCTGCATGCACTGCTCAGCCTTCAGAGGGTTCTCCCTGTGGATCTTCCTGTTTTTTAGGGAGCCTGTGTTCAGGCATGATGGTTGTCTTGTCATTGAAGGGGCCTGACTCTCTGGGAGATAACCACTGTATAGTGCTGCCTGACTGGTTGGGGTTGGCTTGCTCCAGATCAAAGACATGTTCTTTGATCAGCTTAATACATAATAAGAACATTTTGTATCTCCACCTGTGTGTCTGATTGCTTTATCCATTTTATAATTCTGAACTCAGATATAGTAAGATTGTTGTGTTAATTACTGGGAGACAAAGACACTTGTATTATTGTTACTAAAACTCCCATGAATATCTGTCTCCTAGGGTTATCATGATAATTAAATAATACATTTAACTTGCTTAGCACACCACCTGATATTTAGTAAATACTGAATAAATGTTATTTAATATGAGGTAATGCCACATATATTTCAAAATTCATTCAATTTATTTAAAGCCAGAACATGCTGAATAGTCTCTGGAGGTGTTAATATAGGTATGAAAAATGAAGACCAATGGGATAAATTTATATTTTGATTTTTGGTCAACAGCCCCCAAACAAACCTAAATCTACAACCTCACAGCCTGGCTACCTGCCTGTGATCTTCAAAGCTTATTGGTACTCTGTGCCAAGCCTTGGGCTAAGTAAAGCTCACAAATACTGTTTCATTTAATCCTCTCAGGAAGAGAACTCCTGTGCTACAGCCATCTTCTAATAGCATCGTTGAAATTCTTTTACCTAGAAGCCTTAATAGCAATGCAATTCTTGACACAATTTAAAAACAATTATGTGCAAAGGCAGAATAACGACTTACTTTCATTTTTAGTGAGCATCCTTCTGCATGGAATTAAATAATAGGAATAATGCCAAGACTGAACTGTGAGGAGAACTGTTTTTAAAATTTACCCATGTGTAGAAATATAGGTCATTCCATGAATGTGTAGTTTAGGCCTTGGAATCATGTAGGTGGCCTTAGGTGAAATTAAATACTAACTATATAAATTTTATTAGCCTTTCAAGCCCTTGAACATTTTTGTGTGAATTAAGTAATTAAATTTTCTTATGACCATTTCCTAAGTAGAGAATATAAGCCAAGTATTTAGCATAGTTAATTGCCTGACAAAGTATTTGCTCAATAAAAGATATAGGTACTATTAGTAGTAGTAATACTAATAATGGTGGTACTAATAATAGTTGTAAGCATATCTGCAAAACGAAATCCAGTTGTGGCAGATCCCATTCAATAGCTGCCACCTTTCTTTTTCTTAACAGAATACTTATTTTGTACAGGTAGCAGGCAGATGTTCCACATCTCTGGAAAGTTAGCCTTTCCCACCCCAGCAGCTCAAGGAAATCATCATTATGGCGCTTGTTAAAATGTTGACATTATTCTTTATCTATTGGCAATAATGACGATGATAGTGAAATTAGTTCAAGATAATTGTCATAGGATGTTTCAGTGATTATTGTTGAATGGTCACCTTGTTATGGGGATGTTCCTGAAATGGTTGCAGCACTTTCTGGCACTTATCTTTGGCCAGGTAAGCAGCACAACTGTGTTCTGGAATTTTCCAGAAAAATTCTACTTTTGGAGAATCACACACGCCTATTAAAAAATTTTCTCTCTGCAGGTCATGTCTGCCTTGACTGGAAGAGGGTTTTGTGTCGGGCAGGTCCTGGTTTACTCTGGAAGGAGAATAGGAGGTATTGGAGTTTAAGACACCACCTCCCTTCCCTGCTTCTGTTCTCTGGGTTAATCTTCAGTGATACTGGTTGGGTAAAGGACAGGTGTCCTTTGATTGCTGAAGCTGTCTTATAGAAAGTCGGCTAGAATCCAAAGATTGGTGGGCCGGTCATGTTTACCCACTTGTCCATACAGGGCAGGACCACATGGTGCCTGTTCCACTGCTGCAAACTCAGCCATGAATGGGGCTCCCTCTCAGTGAGCCCTTTCTCTCATGCATCTCTTTTCCCCTGATCAAACTTCTGGGGCTGCTAAGAACATTGGTCTGAGGTTTACAGAGCTAGTATGAGTTAATAGTATTGGTGAGTTTATAGAAATTTTCTACTTTATGAGACTGTAAGTCATAGAACAAGTATCAACTAGTTAAGAAAGTTATTGGAAGAGTTAATATGATTCATTACAATAAATCATGGTTGAAACAGGGACCTCACAGCTCTGTCAATCACAGCAACAATTTCTAAAAATCAACAAATGACTTGAAAATTATTGGAAGATGCAACGAACATTATATGTCACTTTAAAAATAGTCTAGAGCTCAAAAGGAAATATATATTTAAATTTTTGAATCACATATTTATTTGTATATTTACTGTATTACCATCATGACTGGTATTTACTTGAACTGTCATCTTTGCTTATAACCAAATACTTTCTAAATAATACATAAATTTTGATGGAAAGAAGGAACAGTTATTTTACCCCAGTAGAAGGTTTGAAGAGTTGACTTTTGAGTGGATTTTTCAATTATGGCAACAGATAGGTAAAAGCCGAATTCCTCCCACGTTGGTGAATTTCTGCATCTTTTAAAAATTCCCTTGTCACCAAACTGCATGCTGCGGCCGATGTCAAGTTTATTTGAACTTTTCTCTTGCTCAACTCAAAGTGAATGAGAAGACACAAAAACCATATTTTCTATGAAATGTGAAGCCCAGACATTGGTACAATTTAATTATGAAGAGAAGCCAAGGAAATGTTCCAGGTTTTACTCACCCTTAAATGAAAGACTTTCCATCACAAGTCTATTCTTCTTTGTAAGTAACCCTTGCCTTTTCCTGGATGCCAACACTGATGCAGCTCAGATGTCACTTGTTGAGAAAACACTGCAGGCTGGTAATTTGACCTTTGACATCACTCTAGACTTTTTTTTTCAAAAAATAATCTTCATGACATTTTCTTTGTGAGACTTACTCAACTGAGTAAAGTATTATATATTATGATGAGATTATATTCGATATTTATTTTGAAGATAAATGTAAAAAATAAAAATAGTTAAATTTTCTTAACTATTTCTTAGATACTGTGGAGTGTGGTTTTTATTTTGTGTTCTGTCAAGTCCTCATGATTTTTCCTGAGTTCTTAAGGAGCACTGTGTGAAGGGAAATTTCACTCGGTATGCAAGACTCCTACCCTCATATCAGAATTTGAAGCTCTGTTTTTGTTTATATGTTGAGGTTCCACAGATTAAGCAATATTTTATTTAATAGTTAACTTTTTATGTCTATATATCTGTGTATGTATATACACATACATAATTTGCATTCAATAAGATTTGCCTATTTTAAGTGTGCAGTTTGAGTATTGACAAATATATATATATATATCTATATAACCATCACTCCAATCATGATAGAGAATATTTTTATTACTGTCAAAAGTTCTCCATACCTGTTAAAGTCAATCCCCACCACATCTGGCCTTAGAAACCACTGTTCACCTTTCAGTCACTGCAGACTAGATTTTCCTGTTCTAGAATTTCTTATACACGAAATAAAATAGTATGCACTATTTTGTGCTGATTTATTCCTCTCAGCCAGTTTTCTTTCCAGATTCATCCAAGTTGTTGCAGGTATTTTTATTTTTTAAATTGATAAATATGCTTTTGCATGAATATGTTGCAATGTGTTTATTCATTCGCTTGTTTATGAACATTAGTGCTATTTTCAGTTTTTAGCTATTATGAATTCTCTTATAATTAACAATGTAAAAATCTTGGTCAGAGGTATTTAAGAAATTTTTCTTTGGTAAATGCTTAGAAATCTCATGGCTGCATTCACTAGTACAGTCGTAATTATAGGTTCAGCCTTATAAGAAATTGCCAAATTATTTTCCAAAATGATTATTCTATTTTTAATGATCCCAGTTTTAGCCTTTTTTTTTTTTTTTTTTTGAGATGGAATCTCACTCTGTTGCCCAAGCTAGAGTGCAGTGGTGTGATCTCAGCTCACTGCAGCCCCCACCTCCCAGGTTCAAGCAATTCTCCTGCCTCAGCCTCCCAAGTAGCTGGGACTACGGGCACTTACCACCCCACCTGGCTAATATTTGTATTTTTAATTAAGACAGGGTTTTATCATATTAGCCGTCTAGCTGTTCTAAGTCCTCTTCAAGACTTGATATTATAAGCCTTATTGATTTTAATAATTCTAGTGGCTATGTAGAGCTGGGATATTGTGGTTTCAATTTTTTTTTTTTTTTTTTTTTTGCATTTTCTTGATTAGTTACTTTGAACATCTTTTCATGTGCTTATCAACAATTGGTATATCTTATTTGGAGAAGTGTCAATTCAAATCCTTTGCCCTTTTTTAGATTGTGGGTTTTTATATCATTGAGTTTTAGGAATTTATTATATATTCTGGATATTAATTCCTTATCAGATATATGATTTGCAAATACTTTCTCCTGTTTTAAGAGTTGCTTTTGTTGATACTATCTTTTGAAGCACAGTTTAAAAAAATTTTAATAAAGTTCAATGTGCCCATTTTTTTGTTGTTGCCTATGCTTTGGTGTCATATATTTTGAGCATTATAAATATATTGACCCACCTCCTTCTGGCCTCCAAAATCTCTATTTAGAAATCTTCTGATAATCTCATTGAGAATCCTTTGTATGTGATCAGTCACTTATACTGCTTTCAGTATTCTATTTTGTCATTGTCTTCCAAAAGTTTGATTACATGTGTCTTGGCCTGAGTCTCTTTGACTTGATTTAACTTGAACTTCTTACTACCATTTTGCTAATTGTTTTTTGACTGGTTTTTAATTCCTGTGTCCTGTTCTTCCTCTCTGAATGTCTTCCTTTGTTATTTGATGTCTGTCTTTATGATGATTTTTTGGGGGTAGGAGTATGCTTTAATTATTTTACCTATCTTTTGCAAATCTACCACAGATTTTTCTTTGTAGCTATCATGAGGACTCATAAATCATGTTGAGATAGCCAAGTAAAGAGGGCTCCCTGTAGAACCTCCAAGCAGCCTGCACACTGGGAGGAGTGAACACTGGGGTAGAGCCTTGGGAAGTTCATGCCATTTGCAGGGGAGTAGAGCCTGGACTCTCCTGTTCCTGGGTGGTAACCTGGGATTGAATCTGTGAAATGGGGGCCTGTGAACAGGAACCTTTCTCATTTTGTTGAGCATCTAGTTTGATTCCATGTTATTGCTATTATGAATAGTATGGTGAAGGACATACATGTTCATGTGTCTTTATAGCAGAATGATTTATATTCCTTTGAGTGTATACCTAGTAATGAGATTGCTGAGTCAAATGGTAGTTTTGTTTTCAGTTCTTTGAGAAATCTCCAAACTGTTTTCCACAATGGCTGAACTAATTTACATTCCCACCAGCAGTGTATAAGCTTTTCCTGTTGTTTGCAACCTCACCAACATCTGTTATTTTTTGACTTTGTTTATAATAGGCATTCTGACTGGTGTGAGATGGTATCTTACTGTGGCTTGGTTTATGTTTTTCTGACAGTGAGTGATGTTGAACATTTTTTCATATGTTGGGTGGCTGCTTTTATGTCATCTTTTGAGAAGTGTCTCTCCTGTCCATTTTTTAATGGGGTTATATGTTTTCTGCTTGTTGAATTGCTTCAGTTCCTTATAGATTCTGGATATTAAATCTCTGTTAGATGTGTAGTTTGCAAATATTTTCTCCCATTTTGTAGGTTGCCTGTTTACTCTCTTGATAGTTTTCTTTTGCTATGCAGAAGCTCCTTAGTTTAATTGGGTCCCCCCACTTGTGAATTTTCATTTTTGTTGCAATTGCTTTTGAAGACTTAGTCATAAATTATTTCCCAAGACCAATGTCCATGTATTTTCTTGATTTTCTCCTGGATTTTTATGATTTGAGGTCTTGCATTTAAATCTTTAATTCATCTGGAATTAATTTTTGTCTATGGTCAAATATAGGGGTCCAGTTTCATTCTTCTGCATATGACTCGCCAACTATCTGAGCACCATTTATTGAATAGAAATTCCTTTCCTCATTGCTTGTTTTTGTTGACTTTGTCAAGGATCAATCAGATGGCTATAGGTGTATGGCTTTATTTCTGGCTTCTCTTTTCTGTTGTATTGGTCCAAGTGTCTGTTTTTAATACAAGTACTGTGTGGTTTTGCTTACTCTAGCCTTATAGTATAGTTTGAAGTTGGGTAACCTGATGCCTACACCTTTGTTCTTTTTGCTTAGGATTGCCTTAGCTATTTTGGCTCCTTTTTGGCTCCATATCAATTTTAGAATTTTTTTAATTATGTGAAAAATGACAATGATAGTTTGATAGGAATAATATCAAATCTACAGATAACTTTGGGAAGTATGACCATTTTACTGATATTTATTTTTCCAACCCATAAGCATGGAATGTTGTTTCATTTGTTTGTGTCATCTGTGCATTCTTTCAGCAGCGTTTTGTAGTTTTTTGTAGAGATCATTCACCTCCTTGGTTAGATGCATTTTCTTTGTGGCTGTTGTAAATTGAATTGTGTTCTTCACTTGGCTCTCAGCTTGAACGTTTTGGTTACATAGAAATTCTGATTTTTTAATATTGATTTTGTATCCTGAAACTTTACTGAAGTCCTTTATAAGTTCCAGGAACATTTTGGCAGAGTCTTTAGGGTTTTCTAGCTGTAGAATCATCTTGTCAGCAAAGAGAGAGAGTTTGCTTTTTTCTCTCCTCTATTTTTATGCCTTTTATTTATTTCTCTTTCCTGATTGACCCAGCTAGGACTTTTAGTACTATGTTGATTAGTACTGGAGAGAATGGGCATGGTGGTGGTTTTCCATTTCTCAATGGGGGTTGTTCCAGCTTTTGCTCATTCAGTATGATGTTGGCTGTGGGTCTGTCCTACACAGTTCTTATTATTTTGAGGTATGTTCCTTTGACGCCTAGCCAACATCAGGAATGGATGTTGAATTTTATTGAGGCCTTTTTCATGTCCATTGAGATTATTACATTAAAAAATAATCTGTATATGTAGCAAATGACAGTTATTGATTTGCAGATGTTGAAACAATCTTGCATCCCTGAAATGAAGCCTACTTGGTTGTAGTAAATTAACTTTTGATGTCCTGCTGGATTTGGTTTACTAAGGTTTTGGTTTGTTGAGAATTTTTGCATCTGTGTTCTTCAGAGACATTGGCCTGTAGTTTTCTCTTATTGTTGTGTCTTTGCCAGGTTTTGGTGTTAGAGTGAAGCTGGCTCCACAGAATGAGTTAGGGAGGAATCCTTCCTCCTCAAATTTTTTGGGATAGTTTCAGTAGAATTGGTACTACTTCTTTGTACATGTGGTAGAATTCAGCTGTGAATCAACCTGGCTGTTTGTTTGATAGTTTTTAAAAGTATGGATTCAATTTTGGAACTTGATATTCATCTCTTCAGGGTTTGTTTCTTCCTGATTCAATATTGGGAGGTTGTATGTTCCCAGGAATATCCATTTCCTGTATATTTTCTAGTTTGCATGCATAATGGTGTTTATAATAGCCTCTAAGGATATTTTGTATTTCTGTGAGATCAGTTATAATGTCATCTTTATAGTTTCTGATTGTGGTTGTTTGAATCTTTTTTTTTTTTTTTTTTTTTCTGTTATCTAGTTAGTGGTCTATCAATCATGCTTACCCTTTCAGAGAACTGACTTTTGGTTTTGTTGATTATCTTTGTGGGTTTTTGGGGAGTCTCAGTTGCATTCCATTTTCCTCTGATTTTAGTTATTTATTTTCTTCTGTTTGGAGCTGTTTTGTTCTTGTTTTACTAGTTCTTCTAGGTGTGATATTATATCATTAATTTGAGATCATTCTGACTTGTTGATGTAAGCATTTAGCACTATAAAGTTTCCTCTTAACACTGCTTTTGCTGCATCCCAGATATTTTGGTATGTTATGTCTCTGATTCTCTTTATTTCAAAAAAATGTTTGATTTGTCTTAATTTTATTGTTTTTCCTAAAATCATCAGGAATAAGTTATTTAATTTTCATGTAATTGTGTGGGTTTGGTAATTTTCTTGATACTGATTTATATTTTGATTCCTTGTAGTACAAGAGTACCCTTGATATTTCATTTTTTTTTTGAATTATTGTCACTTGCTTTATGGCTGAGTATGTGGTCAATCTTGGAGCATGTGTCATGTGCAGATAAGAATTTTGTACTTGATAGGTGACGTATTCTGTATATATTAATTAGGTTCAGTTGGTTAAGTGTTGAATTTAAGTCCAGAGTATCTTTGTTAGTTTTCCACTTCAATGACTTGTGTTACACTGTTTTTGGGTATTGAAGTCCCTACTATTATTATGTAGCTGTCTAAGTCTTTTCATAGACATGGGAATTGTAGCTCTATGAATTTTGGGTGTTTAAGTGTTACATGTATGTGTATTTAGGATAGCTAAGTCTTGTTGAATTGTGCTCTTTATCATCATGTAATGCCCTTCTTTGGTTATGACTACTGTTGGTTTACCATCTGTTTTATCTAATATAGGAATAATGATTCTTGCTCTTTTTTGTTTTCCATTTGCATGATGTTTCTCAAACTCTTTACTTTGAACCTATGGTTGTTGTCACATGTGAGATGGGTACTTTGAAGACAACTGATAACTGGATCTTGTTTATTTTATCCAACTTGCAACTCTGTGCCTTTTAAGTGGGATATTTACATCCTTTACATTCAAGATTAATATTGATATTTGACGTTTTGATCCTGTCCTGAAGTTGTTGGCTGATTGCTTTATTGTTTCTATTGTATGGTTGCTTTATAGGGTCTATGGGCTATATACTTGTGTGTTTTTGTGGCAGCAGATACTGTTCTTTCATTTCCATGTTTAGAACTCTCTTAGGGATCTCTTTAGGTTAGTTTAGTGGTAACAAATTCCCTTAGTACTTGCTTGTCTTAAAAAGCTTTTATTTACCCTTTGCTTATGAAGCTTAGTTTGAAGGGTTATGAAATCCCTGGCTGGAATGTCTCTTTAAGAATGCTGAAAATTGACCTCCAATAAATATCTCCTGGGTTGTAAGGTTTCTGCTGAGAAGTCCTCTGCTAGCTGATGGTGTTCCCTTTGTATGTAATCAGACCTTTTTCTCTAGCTGCCTTTAAGAATTTTTCTTTAGCTTTGACCTTGGCCAGTCTGGTGACTATGTGCCTTGGTGATACTCATTTTGTACAGATTCTCACAGGTGTTCTCTGGATTTCTTGTATCTGGCAGGATTTGGGAAATTTTCTTGAATTATTATCTCAGTTATGTTTTCCAGGTTGTTTACATTTTTCTCTTAGGAATGCCAACAATCCATAGATTTGATAAGTGACCTGTCTTTGAATTCACTGATCCTTTGCTTGATAAGTCTACTGTTGAAATTCTCTACGAAAGTTTTAGTACAGTCATTGTGTCCTTTTGCTCCAGAATTTACCTTTGATTCTTTTTTATGGTTGCCATCTCTGCTAAAATTCTTTTTGCTCACGAATTGCTTTTCTGATTCCATTTAGTTGTCTATCTGTATTCTCTATAGCTCAGTGAACTTTTCTAAGGTGATTATTCTGAATTCTTAAGCAGTGCATAAATAAATTCAGTTTATTTAAAATTGGCTACTTGTGCTTTATTTTCCTTCTTTGGGGGTATCATGTTTGTTTGTTTGTTCGTGATCCCTGAGGTCATGAATTGGTGTCTGACAATTAAAGATGTAGGCACTTATTTCAGTCTTTACCGAATGATACTAGCAGGGAAAGCTCTCAACTGTCAGTCTGTCCAGAGATTCTGGGCAGGTTATCTAGCATGATACATGGTTGGACTTGCTGCTGTAGTTCTTGAGGAGACTGACCTGGTGCCTGGGTGAAACAGTTCTCTTAAGTTTTTAACTAGTAGATTTGTCGTCGGGTCTTTTCCAGTGTCAGTTTTTGTTGATCTATTTATTTCACGTTTTAAGTTTGACTGGGTTACAGTTTACTGTTTCTTTGCATGCCTTGTCATTTTTGGGGAAACTGAATGTTTGAATCTAATAATCTACTAACTCTGAAAATAAGATTCTACCCTTCCCTGAGATTAGTTGTTTTTTTGTTGTTGTTGTTGTTATTTATTGTTTACGCTTTTCGATTGTTGTAGTATGGCCCTGTGTCAAGGATCAGCCTGAGGTGCAAACTCAAGGTCTTCTCAGTTTTCTTAGGAGCCTGTGCCTTTCCATGTGTTTGCATGGTCACTTTCTGCTTTCCTCCATATATCCAGTTGCTTTTGAATGTTCTAATCTACAGTATCTGGCATCCAAAAGGGGAACATAAAATAAAATGGGTTTGGGAAAATAAAATTAAATGGGTTAGGAGAAAAATCTAGTCCTTTAAATTTGTAACAGTAGAAGGAGGTACAAGAGTAATAACTATCACCTCGGTGTCCCTGTCTCTTTGATCAGAAGCAAAAATCAGCAAACAGAGAACGGATCCCCAAAATGTGGACAATAGGATGTGTTTTACTCACCCTGTCTCTCATAGCTGTGTGCCAGCTACTCCAAGAACACATGCATAGCTGCCTGCCACACGACTGGGGTTGGAAGATGGGTAGCTGAAACTGTGGGAAGAGTTGCCATTGACCATAATTAACCACATTTTACCACTCAAGTCTTACCTGGAAGTTGCAAACCTTCAATAGACTTTACAGTTCCAAAACAACGTGGTTATTTTTCAAAATTAGTTTGCCTAATCTCTAATTTTTCAAAATTAGGTTCTTTACATTTCCACAAAGATTTTAAAATTAGCATGTAAATTTTTTCAAAAAAATCTGCCGGTATTCTTAATGGGATTGTATCAGATCTATGACAAATCCTTTTATTTACACACATATTTATCATTTTGGGGACTGTCACTTCTTACTTTTTGTAGGTTTCACTTTCTACCTGGTATTTTTCTTTTGTGAGAAGATTTTATTTTGTCATTTCTTGTAGTACAGAATTGCTGGCAATGAATTCTCTTAGCTCCTGTTTGTTTTCTATCAATGTCTTCACTTCACCTTTATTTTGAAGGACATTTTTGGCTGATAATAACATTTTTGGGCCGGGCGCGGTGGCTCAAGCCTGTAATCCCAGCACTTTGGGAGGCCGAGACGGGTGGATCACGAGGTCAGAAGATCGAGACCATCCTGGCGAACACGGTGAAACCCCGTCTCTACTAAAAAATACAAAAAAAAAAAAAAAACTAGCCGGGCGAGATGGCGGGCGCCTGTAGTCCCAGTTACTTGGGAGGCTGAGGCAGGAGAATGGCGTAAACCCGGGAGGCGGAGCTTGCAGTGAGCTGAGATCCGGCCACTGCACTCCAGCCCGGGCGACAGAGCGAGACTCCGTCTCACAAAAAAAAAAAAAAAAAAAAAAAAAAAATAACATTTTTGCTGCTTCTTATCTGTTTGTCTATTTTGTAATACTTGCATTTTTTCTAATGTGATGTCAATCATTCTTACTGAAGTTTTCCTATGTATTAGAGTTCTCTAGATGGACAGGACTAACAGGAATGAATATAGATATACATATATACATACATACATTGTGGGACCTTGTGATCATGTAATACTTAAACTCCATATATATGTGTATATATATGTATATATGTGTATATATGTGTATGTATGTATGTGTATATATATGGAGTTTAAGTACATATATATGTGTGTGTGTGTATATATATATGGAATTTATTAAGTATTAACTTACATGATCACAAGGTCCCACAATAGGCTGTCTGCAAGCTGAAGAGCAACCAGAGTCAGTCTGAGACCCAAAACTGAAGAACTTGGAGTCCAATGTTCGAGGGCAGGGAGCATCCAGCACAGGAGAAAGATGTAGGCTGGGAGGCTAGGCCTGTCTCTCCTTTCATGTTTTTCTGCCTGCTTTGTATTCGCTGGCAGCTGATTAGATTGTGCCCACCATATTAAGGGTGAATCTCCTTTCCCCAACCTACTGACTCAAATGTTAATATCTTCTGGCAACAGGCTCACAGACAGATCCAGGATCAATACTTTGTATCCTTCACTCCAATTAAGTTGACACTCAGTATTAACCATCACATCCTGTATCTAATTTTTCTTCTTCTGTTGCTGCTCTTAAGAACTTCTCTTTTTTTAGTGGCTTATTTTCCTTGTTCACTGAGAGCCTTGCAAGTAAGAGTTTGTAATTATTTACAAATATTGAAAAATATTAGACATTTTTTGTCTCAAATATTCTTTCTGCTTTATCTTTATTTTCTGGAACTCCACTTTATTAATATTATTTTAATGTTTTTCCGCAGGTCATTGAGGATCTATTTGCTTTTTTAAACATGACTTTATGAAATCTCTCAACAAATTTTTAAGTGCATTATACAGTATAGTTCATTGTAGGCACAATGTTGTAGAGGAGATCCCTAGAACTTATCTTGTGTAATTGAAATTTTATGTCCCTTGAGTAACAGCTCCCCATGTCCCGCTACCCCCAACTCTTGGCAATCACCATTCTACTCAGTTTCTGTGAGTTTGACTACTTTAGATTCCTCATAATTGGAATCATGCATTATTTATTTTTCTATGACTGATTTATCTCACTTAGAATAATGTCCTGTAGGTTCACCATGTCACATTTGGCAGGATTTCTTTCTTTTTTTGAGGCTAAATAGTATTTCATTGTTTGCATATATCACATTGTGCCTATATGTTCATCTGTTAATGGACATTTAGGTCACTTTCAAATCTTGCCTATTGTGAATAATGCAACAGTGAAAATGGAAGTGCATATATCTCTTTTGACATACTGATTTTACTTACTTTGGATGTACACTTAGTTGTGGAACTACTGGATTATATGGCAATATTATGACAATTCTATTTTCAATTTTTTGAAAAGCCTTCATAATGGTTGCACCAACTCATTACTCACAGACAATCTACAAGGGTTTCAGTTTCTCCACGTACTACCAAGCACATGTTAACTTTTAGTTTTGTTTTTATTATTTATATTTGATTATAGTCATTCTAACAGTCATTTTTGTTTTCGTTTGTATTTCTCTGATTAATGATGTTAAACATCTTCACATGGCAAACAAATGGACAACTAGTCTTCCCATTTGTATGCCTTCTGATTTGTATGCCTTCTTTGAAGAAGTGTCTATCCAAGTCCTTTGCCCATTTTAAATCATTTTTAATGATTTTTTGGCATTAAGACATAGGAGTTCCTTTTATGGTTTGGGTATTAACTCCTTATCAAATACATGGTTTACAAATCTTTTCTCCTATTCTATAGATTGCCTTTTCACTCTGATAACTTTTTCCACTGCTGTGCAGAAGCTGTTTAGTTTGATGTAGTCTCACTTGTGTATTTTTGCTTTTGTTACTTATGCTTTTCATTTCATATCAAAAAAATAATTACCCCAATGTCATTAAACTTTCCTCCTGTTTTCTTCAAAGAATTTTCCAGTTTCAGATATACCTTTAAATCTTTAATTCATACTGTTTTTATTTCTGTGTGCGAAATAAGTTCAGGGTTTCATTTTATTCTTGTGTGTGTGCATGTACAGTTTGCCCCAAACCATTTGTTAAGGAGACTATCCTTTTTGTAGCCTTAGCGCTTTTATTGAAGTTCGGTTGACCATGTATATATGGGTTTATTTTGGGGCTCTCTATTTCTGTTCTATTGGTCTATATGCATGTTTTTATACAGGTACCATACTATTTTAATTTCTGTATCTTTGTCATATATTTAGAAATCAGTAAGATTGACCCTTCTGGTTTTGTTGTTCTTTCACAATATTGTTTTGGTTTCTTTGTTTCATATAAAATTGAGGATTTTCTTTTGAATTTGAAAAATACCATTTGTATTTTAATAGAGACTGCATCTAATCTTGAGATTGCTTTAGGAAGTATAGATATTTGAACAATATTAAGTCTTCAAATTTATGAACACTCATTTGTGTCTTCTGCAATTTTTGTTTTTTATCAGTGTTAGGTAGTTTTCAATGTACAAGTTTGTTACCTCCTTATTTAAGTTTATTCCTAAGTGTTTTATTCTTTTTTTTTTAAATTTATTTATTATTATTATACTTTAAGTTGTAGGGTACATGTGCATAACGTGCAGGTTTGTTACATATGTATACTTGTGCCATGTTGGTCTGCTGCACCCATCAACTCGTCATTTACATCAGGTATAACTCCCAATGCAATCCCTCCCCCCTCCCCCCTCCCCATGATAGGCCCCCGTGTGTGACGTTCCCCTTCCTGAGTCCAGGTGATCTCATTGTTCAGTTCCCACCTATGAGTGAGAACATGCAGTGTTTGGTTTTCTGTTCTTGTGATAGTTTGCTAAGAATGATGGTTTCCAGCTGCATCCATGTCCCTACAAAGGACACAAACTCATCCTTTTTTATGGCTGCATAGTATTCCATGGTGTATATGTGCCACATTTTCTTAATCCAGTCTGTCATTGATGGACATTTGGGTTGATTCCAAGTCTTTGCTATTGTGAATAGTGCTGCAATAAACATACGTGTGCATGTGTCTTTATAGCAGCATAATTTATAATCCTTTGGGTATATACCCAGTAATGGGATGGCTGGGTCGTATGGTACATCTAGTTCTAGATCCTTGAGG
>NC_037682.1:35470111-35558539 GCF_003255815.1 Theropithecus gelada
GTGTCAGACTGCCCCTAGTGGGGGATGTCTCCCAGTTAGGCTACTCAGGGGTCAGGGACCCACTTGGGCAGGGAGTCTGTCCCTTCTCAGATCTCAACCTCCGTGTTGGGAGATCCACTGCTCTCTTCAAAGCTGCCAGACAGAGTCATTTGTGTCTGCAGAGGTTTCTGCTGCGTTTGTTATTGTTTACTGTGCCCTGTCCCCAGAGGTGGAGTCTACAGAGACAGGCAGGTTTCCTTGAGCTGCTGTGAGCTCCACCGAGTTCGAGCTTCCCAGCAGCTTTGTTTACCTACTTAAGCCTCAGCAATGGCGGGCGCCCCTCCCCCAGCCTCGCTGCTGCCTTGCCGGTAGATCACAGACTGCTGTGCTAGCAATGAGGGAGGCTCCGTGGGTGTGGGACCCTCCTGGCCAGGTGTGGGATATGATCTCCTGGTGTGCCTGTTTGCTTAAAGCGCAGTATTGGGGTGGGAGTTACCCAATTTTCCAGGTGTTGTGTGTCTCAGTTCCCCTGGCTAGGAAAAGGGATTCCCTTCCCCCTTGAGCTTCCCAGGTGAGGCAATGCCTCGCCCTGCTTCAGCTTTCGCTGGTCGGGCTGCAGCAGCTGACCAGCACCGATCGTCCCGCACTCCCCAGTGAGATGAACCCAGTACCTCAGTTGAAAATGCAGAAATCACCAGTTTTCTGTGTCGCTGGCGCTGGGAGTTGGAGACTGGAGCTGTTCCTATTCGGCCATCTTGCTCTGCCCTCCGTTTTATTCTTTTTGGTGCTATTGGAAATAGAATTCACCATTTTCTTCATTTCTAGAACACTGTGTGTGTGTAGAAACACAACCGATTTTGTTCGTATAGACACAACTGAGTTTTAAGGTTTTTTTTAATCTTGCAACTTTACTGAATTTTTTAAAAGTCTTCAGTGTTTTCTACATGTAAGATCATGTCTATGCATTGAAATAATTATATTTTCCTTTCTTACTTGGATGCCTGTTGCTTCTTTTTCTTGCTCAATTACTCTAGCTAGGACTTCTAGTACTATGATGAATAGAAGTTGGTAGAATGGGTATCTTTGCCTTGTTCCTGATGTTAAGGAACAATCTTTCAGTTTTTCACTGTTGAATATAATATCACATGTGTTTATAATGAGATCATAATTGTATGAGCTGGAAATAACTCATGAGATAAAAAAGACATGAAACAAATAGACATGCAGATAAAGAACCTTCCAGAAATAGAAACAAATGTGTGTGTGTGTGTGTGTGTGTGTGTGTGTGTGGCCGGGAAAAGGAGGTATGAATGCTGAGGGATGATATTGCCTATATGGTAGTGTCTGAAATTAGACCTAGTTGTTCAGAATTAGTTAAATATTCTAGGGAAACTACCTTTGTTAGAGCTCTTTTGAGAATAAAAATCTATTAATAAATTTGCTTCTGGACTATTTGTTCTATAATTTTAAGTGATTTTTTGTCGGTTGGAACCTCAATTGATGATGTAGTTGACCTTTAGTAAACCTCAGTGTACTCACTAATGTATTGAGAGAATTACTAATAATGCATACTGATAGATTAACACAGCATAATAAACCACTGGGATAGAGCTTTTATACTGTATTTCTCCAAAAGACTGTCTAGGGAATGATAGGTCTTGAAGATTATTTCATTTAGTTATAGTCTGGAAAATGCAAAGATACCATGGAATGTTTTAGTCCTGTAGATAAAAGACAATTTGGAGATAGTTATAGCATGGAGTATTTAACATCTGGAAAAAGACTCTTGTTTTTTTGCAACAGGAAAGGGCCCATTTTGTAACTACCTAGCTTTGAATAGTCTCAATAATCGATTTGTTTTTTTTTAATTAACAAAAATTGTGTATTTTTTGGTGTACAATATTCAGTAATCAATTCGAACATACTCTATGCCTAGCAATGGATTGTGAGCACATATAAGAGGTGTTGTTAAGCAGTTACTTATTTTGTGGGCCCTGGAAAGATAATCACATAAACCAGATGTAGTTCAGGATATTAGTTTTATTCTGTTTCTTTAAAGGTGGGGAAATGGGGAAGGGGAACTGACAAAATAATTCAGGAGTAAGACTGAGAATGATAAACAGATTTCATTTTGAATGTCATTTCTGATAATTTGAGACAGTTACCTAAAAGGCTGTTTTGAGAAATATTCTGAAGCAATACGCAGCTCTGCAGGAAAGTGTGCCATAATAAATTGAGTGTGCTGAACTTGAGTAAAGGAAATGAAAGCACTTTTTTTTTTGCATCATCGGCAGGTGGAAAATAAGATTGATATAAATTATATTACTGAGAAAAGAGTGGCAAATTCATGGGGGCATGATGAGTAAAAGGTCACATTTCTGTACTATACAGTGCTTGAGAGTTAAACTCTAAATAGTGCAACATGAGCCTGGATAAAAGAGGTGGCATATATGTGTATTGATGAGAGAAGACTAGAGAGAGTGTGGATGGCTTTATTGAATGACAAATATAAAAGTGAAGTTTTAAATTTCTTTATTAATATACTTAATCTTTTTGGGGGGATGGGGCTGGGTGGAGGTGGGGAAGAGGGGGGAAGACAGGTGGACTGACAAGGGCAAAGTTTTAACTTTGTTTAGAGGTGATTTCTGTGCATAGAAAAGCCTATTTTTGGTTAATGTTATTTTAAATTACTATTGAATTTATTAAATATATAGATTCATAAACTTTATTTTACCTTAAGAATCTTGGCTTATCGTATTATTCTATGAATAAATCTAGCAATTCTGACTGTCATTTTGATTAGTTTGGTTCCATTTATAAGCTTTGTCTATTAAGTTCTCTCAAATATTTTAAACTGAATTTGTTTTATTTTTTTTTAAACAATTCAAATGGTTGAACAACTACAACCTTGCAAGTCTTAAAAAATTAAAAAAAATCCCTAATCAATTACATGTGGTGAATCTAAAACCACTTATAAAAATTAAATACCATTGTACTTTCAAACGGAAATCACAAGTGTAAGATTAGACCCTCAAAAAACATAAGGCTAATCTTGTTAGATCCTTTGAAATGTTAAATTCCTTTCAACATTAGAGTGACTTTAAATATGAAACTTAAATACCTGAGTTTATAATTTTGTAACTCCTTTGGCTTAAAAGCAGGTGATTTCTTGGCCCAACGCGGTGGCTCATGCCTCTAATCCCAGCATTGTGGGAGGCCAAGGCAGGTGGATCACCTGAGGTCAGGAGTCTGAGACGAGCCTGTCCAACATGGTGGCCATTGTGAATAGTGCTGCTAAAAACACACACAAGTTTTTCTTTAAATACCTGTTTTATCTTCTTATTTTTGGGAAGCTAAATAACTTACCCAAGTTTTACAGTTAATACTGGAATTGAGATATGAATAATCTCACAGTCCAAAATCCATACTTCCTCCAGGAGAGAATAGTATTTCTCAAGAGCAAAGGAGTTGGAATAGCCCACTTTCTTGCAAGAGGATTTGAAAGCTGCTTACTTCCTTTGCTTAGAAGAAACAAATGGAATTTGATTATTTCTCATATTCTAAAGAGGCCTATAATTAGGAAGGGATAGAAAAGGCATAGGGAAGAAAATGATGTGACTGATTATAAATTATTCCTGTATTTACAGATGGGCACTGTTCCTTCTCCGCCCTTTCTACTTACCTCCAGTGACTTCTGCCTTATAAACATTGTTAGCTAATATGTCAATTAGTTTCAGTTTAGAAATTATCTGGAGGAAATAGGCTCTGAGAGCAAACAACACTGTGCTCTGTTGGTGTCCTTTTGTAAATGATTCCCTCTAGTGGCTTGAAATCTTTGTCACTGTGTTGACAAGATCCCTACCTTCAAAAATATAAGTAAAAGAGACCCAGGATATTTATTATTGATAATAATCAAAATAATGACAACAATAATTCTAAATGTTTCTGGCTGTCACCACATAGTGGAGCCCAGGGTGAGCTTTTAAAATATTTATCGGCTCACATAACTTCCTGGCTTTACATTCCAATTAGAATAAACTCCAAACTCTTTGCCTAATAAAACCCTGAAGATGTGAAGCCTGCCTGTTGCTCCAAACTCTTGCTGGAGTGTCAACACCAGTGGAACATGAGTTTCTCTGTCTGCTACTGGTTTATCTTCATTACCTGGAATAGCAGCTAGTAAATGGTTGGTGCTCTGTAAAGCTGTATGAATGACTGAATAAATATCTTATTTCACTCTTCTTTTCAATAATACATTCTCCTCTCTTCTTTCAGTACCTTGATCACATCAAACTCACTGACCCTGTATCACAGTCTTTACATTTGCAGTCCCTTCCAGCAGGAGCTTTCTCCCTCAGCTCTTTGCATATAGAGGAAGCTTCACATCTGCAAGGTCCCGGGCTCCAAGAAGAGACAATGTAAAGCAAACATCTCCTCATTTGTTATTCCCTATCACTTCACTCTGCATACTTATTTTATTGTCACTGTTTGCAATCATCTATTTGTTTACAATCATCTATTTGTTTACATGTATCTTGTCTGGTTTCCCCTAGATGGCAAAAAGGCAAGGTCCAAGTCTCATCCATTTATTGCAGTATGTCAAATAATGAATGCAGTGTATACTATGTGATAGATTCTCATTAAGAATGTATTGAATAAATGAGCAAATTGCATGACAATGAGCAATTTTCAAAGTTAGCTTAAGTCATTCGCTGATGTCATCGTAAAAACAATCCAATTTCAGTGACCTGAGTACTTCTGATTTTGTCGTAAGTCCCTCTTGGGTCATTACATCAGTGCGTAAGAATAGAATAGTGTTACTTAGCCCTTATGGCCTTCCTTTGGAATACTCTTGGGGTGGATCCTTTGGCAGACATATCTTAAGTAGCTAAGTGGTTGGAGTTTCATGCTTTCCTTGACAGCATCAGACTTCAGTCTGGTATTGTGAGAAAGTCCTAAGCCTTATGGCCTAAGATGCCCTAAATTTTAGTAGTGTACTGATGAGCAACAAAGGACTAGCAGTCCCTGATTTCTCTCAAGATATATCAGACAGTCCCCAGACTAAGGCTGAAATATGATTTTACCTGTCAGAGACATCTTTACACTTAGGTAAATGTAAAGACCCTGAACTTTGGAGGTAGAACTGGATTTGAATTTTAGCTCAGTGCCTCACTAGCAATGTGAGCCTGGCAGCTGCTTCAGCATCTTTTAAGGGTCCTTGTCTAAATGCACGAAGAGTAATGTATACCATGTAGAGTTTGAGGCTGAGGGGAAGGCCCTTAATACATGGTGAAGAATAGAGGATGGGGATGAGGTGGGGGGATGCATTTCAGGAAAAGGGAACAAAATGTGAAAAGGCTTTGAGGGGGTATAAAATAGATAATGGCCTGTTAGCAAAACTGAATACGTGGTTGTGTGTGACCTAATACAGGAAGCAAAGAGAAGGGTGATGAGAGATGATGCTGGGGAGGCACAGAAGGTGTGTCATGAAGGGACCTATGGTAGTCAGGAACCAGAACATGGTCCCAAGCAGAGAATTAATGTGATTCCATTTGTATTTTGTTTTTCACTATAACATATTGAATGTCTCATGTTTTATGAACTGTTGAGTTGGGTGAACCCAGAGCTCCTTGTCTTCAAAGTTTCACCCTTTTCCTGAAAACAACCCTACCACTATATATATATCATATATATGATATATGATATATATATCACAGATGATGTATGATATGATATATATCATATATAGAAATGCATAGAACTAAATGACTTGCCTAAGATCGCACAGTGAGCAGTCACTAGAAACCACTATTTCCTTATATTATATGATGTAATTATATATTATATATGATATATATGATATACATGATATATAACATATGATATATATTTGATATATAATATTACTCTATATTATATAATATATTGTATATATTGTATATGATATATATGATAACATTACATATGATATAATATATGATATGATATGCATATTATATTATGGTATATAATATCACAGTATATATGATATATCATAATATATATGTTATATATCATGTATATCATATATTATTATATAATATATAAATATTACATACCTATATAATATATAATATATGGTGTATATATAAACGGTGTAGATATAAAGTGTATCTAGAGAGATACAAATATATAATAGATATAGTTGTATATATTAGATATAGATATATAAAGGATATAGATATATAATAGGTACATAGATATGTAATAGATATATATACATTCACTCTACCACTTTATATAGATATACATTTATATATATGTGTTTACCTAAACATTTACCTCTTTTAATAAGATCATTTAATGCCTAGTTCACCAGCTGTGTGACCTCTGGTAAGTTATTCAACCTTGTTACAGATAATTAGGACTATTGTGAGAATCATGAGATGTAATTGTACAAATATATACTCGATAACTATTAGCTGTAATAATATTTTGTTTTAGGGGTAGGGTTAGGGCAGGTATAAAACACTATAGCAAACTGATAAGAACCTATTTTGTAAGAGATGAACCTTCCTGTGTTTCTTGGTATTCTAATACAAGGAAGCTGTTCCTACTGAGACAGAAAGTCAAGAGATCTATATCCTAATCTTACCTCTACTGGAAATTCACTTAATCTCTCTGGATCAGTTATTTACTACTGATTCACAGTTTCCCCATTTGTAATGAGGGTTGGGAATGTTAGTGCCAGTCTCTCTTGGGGTGTTGTGAGGTAAAGTAAGTTAAAAGGAATTAGAGCCCTTAGGGAGAAAAAAAAAGCTAATATTGATTTAAGGAAACTGGTGTCATTTTTAATGTTGTGGTTAACACCCCAAGGCAGAAGAGTCATTAGCTTTTGGATCTAGGAAAAATCTATCTTCACCATAACTCAAAATAGCCATGCATAAATTTCTCCACTGCATTCCAGTGACTCAGAGAAAAGAACAAACAGCTTCCCTTTTATAAAAGGAGAGTCTGAAATGCATAGAGCTAAATGACTTGCCTAAAATCTCATAGTAAGTGAGCAGCCACTAGAAACCATTATTTCCTTATGAATTTTAGAATAACTTTTTATAATTCTGTGACTAATGGCATTGGTACTTTAACAGGAATAGCATTGAATCAGTAAATTGCTTTGGGCAGTATAACCATTTTAATGACATTGATTCTTCCAATCCGTGAGCATATACTGTTTTTTTCATTTGTTTGTGTTGTCTCTGATCTCTTTCAGCAATATTTTATAGTTCTCCTTGTAGATGTCTTTCATTTTGTTGATTAGATGTATTCCTAGGTATTTCATTTTTCTTGTGGCTGTTGTAAATGAGATTGTGGTCTTGATTTGAACCTCAGCCTTGATATTATTAGTATATAGAAATGCTTTTAGTGGAGGCTTTAGGATTTTCTGGGTATAGAATCATTGTCATTGAAGAGATATAGTTTGACTTTTTCTTTTCCTATTTGGGTGCCTTTTATTTCTTTACCTTGCATGATTGCTCTGGCTAGCACTTCCACTATTATGTTGAATGAGTGGTGAGAGTGGACATCCTTGTATTGTTCTACTTCTCAAGGCTAATGGTTCCAGCTTTTGCCCATTGGTTATGATGTTGACTGTGGTTTGTCATAGATGGTTCTAATGATTTTTAGCTATGTTTCTTTTTCTTTTTCTTTTTTTTTTTTTTGAGATGGAGTCTCGCCCTGTTGCCCAGGCTGGAGTGCAATGGCATGATCTCGGCTCACTGCAAGCTCCGCCTCCTGGGTTCACGCCATTCTCCTGCCTCAGCCTCCAGAGTAGCTGAGACTACAAGCTCCTGCCACTACACCTGGCTAATTTTTTTTTTTTTGTATTTTTAGTAGAGGCGGGATTTCACTGTGTTAGTTAGGACGGTCTCGATCTCCTGACCTCGTGATCTGCCTGCCTCAGCCTCCCCAAGTGCTGGAATTACAGGCGTGAGCCACCACGCCTGGCCAGCTATGTTTCTTTGATGCCTAGTCTGTTGATGTTTTTATCATGAAGCTATTTTAGATTTTATCAAAAGCTTTTTCTGTGTCTGTTGAGATGATTATATGATTTTTGTTTCCACTTCTGTTTATGTAGTGAATCACATTTATTGATTTGCACATGTTGAACCAACCTTGCATTGCAGGAATAAGGCCTACATGATCAAGGGATGAAAAAAGAACCTGGATAGCTAAAGCAATTCTAACTAAAAAGAACAAAGCTGGAGGCATCACACTACCCAACTTCAAACTATACTAAGGCTACAGTAACAAAAACAGCATAGTACTGGTGTATAAACAGACATATAGAGCAATGGAATGAATACAAAACTCAGAAATAAAGCCACATACCTACAGACATCTGATGTTTGACAAGGCAAACAAAAAATAGGCAATAGGGGAAGGATTCTCTATTCAACAAATGGTGCCAGGATAGCTAGCTAGCCATAATCAGAAAGAAACTGGACCCCTACATTTTACCATATATAAAAGTTAACTCAAGATGGATTAAAGATTTAAATGTATAACCTCTAGCTCTAAAAATCGTAGGCGAAAACTTAGGAAATACCCTTCTCAACATTGGCCTTGGCAAATAATTTTTTTGATTATGTCCCCAAAAGCAATTGCAATGAAATAAAAAAATTGACATGTGGGACTTAATTAAACTAAAGTGCTTCTGCACAGCAAAATAAACATTCAAGAGAGTAAACAGACAACCTACAGGATGGGAGAAAATATTTTTAAACTATGCATCTGTTAGAAGTCTAATATCCAGGATCTATAAGGAAGTTAAATCAACAAACAAAAAACAACCCCATTAAAAATGGTCAAAGGAAATGAATAGACATGTCACAAAAAAAGATATACGAGTGGCCAATAAACATGAAAAAATGCTCATCATCACTAATAATCAGAGAAATACAAATCAAAATCACAGTAATATATCATCTCACACCAGTCAGAATGGCTATTATTAAAAAGTCAAAAAATAAAGATGCTGAAAAGGTTGTGGATAGAAGGGAATGCTTGTACACTGCTGGTGGGAATGTAAATTAGTTCAGCCACTGTGGAAAGAAGTTTGGTAATTTCTCAAAGAGCTAAAACAGAGATGCCATTTGACCTAGTAATTCCATTATTGGGTGTATGTCCAAAGGAAATGAAATCGTTCTACCAAAAGACACATGTACTTGTATGAGCATTAAGACATTACTGAAGATGATAAAGACATGGAATCCTTCTAGGTATTCATCAATGGTTGATTGGATATAGAAAATGTGATATATATAGATATACACACACACACATATATATATACACACACACATATATATATCATAGAATACCATGCAGCCAACTAGTTCAACCATTGTGGAAGACACTGTGGCGATTCCTCAAGGATCTAGAACTAGAAATACCATTTGACCCAGCCATTCCATTACTGTGTGTATACCCAAAGGATTATAAATCATGCTGCTATAAAGACACATGCACATGTATGTTTATTGTGGCACTATTCACAATAGAAAAGACTTGGAACCAACCCGAATGTCCATCAACGACAGACTGGATTAAGAAAATGTGGCACGTATACACCATGGAATACTATGCAGCCATAAAAAAGGATGAGTTCATGTCCTTTGTAGGGACATGGATGAAGTTGGTAACCATCATTCTGAGCAAACTATCGCAAGCACAGAAAACCAAACACCACATGTTCTCACTCATAGGTGGGAACTGAAAAATGAGAACACTTGGACACAGGGTGGGGAAAGTCACACACCAGGGCCCGTCATGGGGTGGGGGAATGGGGGAGGGCTAGCATTAGGAGATATACCTAATATAAATGATGAGTTAACAGGTGCAGCACACCAATATGGCACATGTATACATATGTAACCTGCACGTTGTGCACATGTACCCTAGAATTTAAAGTATAATTTTAAAAAATCACCTCCTTTGCAGCAACATGAATGCTGCTGGAGGCCATTATCTTAAATTAATGTAGAAACAGAAAACGAAATACTGCATATTCTCACTTATAAATGGGAGCTAAACATTGAATACCCATGGACATAAACATGGGAAGAGTAGACACTACAGATTACTAGAGGGGGAAGGGAAGGGAGGCCTGGGTTGATAAACTACCTGCTGGGTACTATGCTTACACCTTGGTGACAGGGTTCATACCTTTCTTACCTCAAACCTCAGTATCATGTTATATACCCATGTCACAAACCTGTAGATGTATCTAAAATTAAAATAGAAATGAAATAAAATTCAACATATATTATGCTACAAAAAACTGTTACTTTCTGATTTTGAGTCAGGAAATCATGCTTTACAGTGTGATTTGGGAATTCTTTGGAACTTTCTATGAAACCATGTCATTAACCATCATGATAGAATAATTCTGAGATCTCTTCCCATTTAATCAGTCAGTCATGGCCATTCATGTGATGAGCTTGCTATTTGTCAGTTACAATGCTATTTTAGTGATGTGCAAATACTTGCTTTAGAACTTAAGATTAAGTTGTAACAGAATCCAAGTTTGCTTTGCTGCTCAGGAACCCAATACCCCAGGTATTCTTGGCCTTTGTTGGGCCCACTATTTCTTTATATCAAGTTCTTTAGCTATTTCTCTCCCAGTCCTTTTATATTAAAGCACATCTGTTCCGTGTTCTGTTCCCAGGTCCTATAAAAGATGAATTCTTCTTTATATGATAATAGAGGTCTTAGGTATCTAACTGAGCTATCATAAAATCCTTTTAGGTCCTAGATATTTTATCCCTAAGGATCATTTTATTTTTATATCCTCTGTGGATTCACTCTTCTAAAAAATCAGCTATCATGCCAACTGCATATATTAAGGAATAATTAATTTGTTTTTCCATTTTTAATTAACTGGGGACTTAAACAGCTGCCAGATAGAGCTCCTGATCAGCATGAGATATAAGATATGTGACTACCCTGAGATGATTACATCTAGTGAAAAGCAAGGAGATTTTCAACCTTGCCATATGTATAAATGGAGAACTTCAATTAGGCTTTAAAAATATCAAAAATTTACTCTTGAAAAATCTACTTCCTCTGTTTAAAAAATACTTCAATTGTAGGAGACTCAGAGTAGAAATCATTCACTGAACCTAAGTCATAGTTCTTGGATTACATTTTAGGGTAAAAATTTTAGGTGTTCCCAAGGGCTAATGGGATGACTTATTCATTTTATTTATGTATTATTTTGGACAAGACACCTTTAGAATTAATTTGATAACTCTAGGGTAGTCTCCACTTTAGATGATTGTTCAAGAAACATTTTTCCCTTAATACACAAATATTTGCTGGTCTTTGCTAACTATCAGGAATTAATAGGCCCTAGAGAAATGCATTTCCACCTTTGCTTCATTGAGATGACAGCATAGAGAGAGTTTTAAACATTTATTTAAGGTTCTCCTTTGTTTTCTAACTTCTATCACTAAATACATGTGGTACAAAAGACATGATCAAAGAAAATAATGAAAAAAAGAACATAACTAGTTTTTTTTTTTTTTTTTAGACTAGAAAAGTTCATTATTTATCAAGAAAGAAACACAGTATCTTTTCTCCTAAAACTTGTCCATTGTGCTTTAGAAAAAGTCTAGTTTCAATCTTGGTTAGGATTTCCTTTAGTGTTGCTACAAGAAATGTCTGTGATTTTTTTTTTTTTTTTCCTATCTAGTCAGTTAATTTGTGAAAACACAGTATTTTCTAACTCAATCTTGAGATATGGGAAATGAAACACTATCATATTTCCACACCAGCCTATCTTTCAAAATTCCCTGTTTTTCTCCAGTTCATCCTCCCAAGCCCTCAGATTGTCTCCCTGTTCAGTGGTATACCGTATACCACATTTTCAGATTTAGTATCCAGATATCATATATATATATATAACTGTGACTCAAAAATATCCTTTTGAGTAAGTATAGATCATGCTCTTCAACCAGACATAGAAGACCTATTGTAATTAAACCCAACCTCCTACCCTTTCTTAGCAAACTTTCAAGGATCATCGTAAATCAGAAAACCACTTTTTTTTTTTTTTTTTTTTGCTGTGAACCCTTATCGTGTTATGAACTTCTTTTATTTGTTGCCTAAATCATATTCAGGTATTCATTTTATCTGTCATATCAGAAAATGGACTCCTTTAAGTGAGGACCTTCCTAAAAGTCTGTATTCACAAACGGCCTAGATTAGAACTTTATAAAAGGGGAATTCTAGGTTATATGCAATGAATGAGTGTGAGAATTAATTCGGTCCTCAGTTCTTAATATTGGGAAGTTAAAGTAAGTATTTTTCTCAGTGTTTAGTGTATTATGAGTATATGACTTGGGTCATAAGAAATTTCAAAGAAATGATTTGATTCCACTGGAAATGGTGGGGCTAATGAGGGCATTTAATTTTTTTTGTTTTGTTTAATAAAAAACTCGCCAAAAACAGTGGGAAGGAGAGAGAAAAGTTGCCATGACAACCTCCAACGCTGTACCTCTGAAGATTCAGTTTATACATTTAAAAAATGTGCCTTCATTTTTTCCTTCCAGAGAGATGAGGACTTAGTTAACTGCTAAAAAGTTTTATGGAGGAGGTTTTAATGATACCTGTCAATTTTGGGGAAAATAAAGAGGACAGAGAGCTTATCATAGCTAATGAAATGCACTTAGATGTCTGTATTTTATGATATGCCAGAATAATGTGTATGATGACTAACGGGGATGAGGGTGGGCCTCAGATCTGGCCCAGAAAATCAGGATCTAGGCTGACCCAATGCCATTTTCTGTACACATTTCCCGCCAAATTACATTGTAACCTGTAAAGAAAAAAAAAAAAATCTTTGTAAAATCAAGTAGAATTGATCACCAAAGACAATTTCATTTTGGTGAAGGAAAATTATAAATTCAACGAGTTGATCAATGTTTATCAAGAGAGGCAGGTGTATGAGGGTTAAAACCTGATCTTAGCTGCTCTGGCATTTACTAGCCATATGGAATTGAAGATGTTACCTAATTTTCCACAAGCTTGTGTTTGTTCATGTGTAAAGTGAGGACAAGTATCTATCCCAATGGGCTGTTGTGACATTTAAAAGATCAGCACAGGACATGGCATATGACAAGAGCTTAGAAAATCTTAGATGATGGTGATGGTGACTGATGATGGTGATGATGGTAATGATTATGATTTCCTTCTGTGCGTAGCACTATGTTGTGGATCTAGGGTACATCAACATGTTCTTACATAAAGATTGGCCCCAAGAAGAATGTGATCTGATCTGGGTTATATAAAAGTCACTTGCTACTAGTTAAATAGCAATAAGGTTTAGACTCCATAAGACAACATCAAGGTCCTTGACTATGTCTTCTACTAGGCATTTCCTGCTCATCTCCTGCTACTATCCCTAATACAAGCTAAACTCAAGTCATACCCAATTACTTTCTGTCCTGTGAGCCCATCATGTACCTGGCTCTCCTTTCTGCTGCCTTCACACATGCCACTTCTCCTTGGCATGCCCCTCCTCCTCATCTACCTGCTGACTCATTGTAGTGTGACAGGTCCCTCCCCAGGTTACTTAAGACTGTACATCTGCTGCTTGAATCCTGAAGGCCAGGCAGTGAGCCAAGGCCATGGTGTCCAACTGAGGAACAAGTGTCCTGGAGAACCCAAACATCCCAGGGAGTATCTGGGAACATATTAAATCAGTCTCATTGCACACAGTAGGCAAAAAGCTAGAAAACTAGTTTGAAATAAGCTTAGAGATGAAAGGCAGGGTGAATCTCCAGAGCTATCCTGCTGCCACCCAGGAGTGCCCTGAATGTAAGTCCTAATAAACTCATCTGTTCACTAAGCTGTACTTGTCCTAGTCATTCTTTGATCTCTTGGCTCCTTCCCAGTTTAGGGAAACACATTTCTAAATAATCCTGGGTTTTTCTTGTAACACCCATTTTTCAGGCTTCAGCATCTTGAAAACTGCCCCTAAATCTCTTACCTCCTTGTCTTTATCTCTTGTCTTTATCTCTGTTAGGAAGCATTTCTTTTCACTAATATTTCTGATGCATGTGCCAGACACTGATAGGCACTGGAATATAAAACCCAGGGAATGATGATATCTGCCATTAGGACTTTTTGGTTTTGTTTTCACTATTTTGCTTATCTTCAACAAACTTGTTACATTTCTTTATCCTTTCTTTCTTACCCTAAAGCTAAGTACAGGATCTAACATATAATAGATAATGTTGATAAAACAAAAAGATAAGAGATACTGTAATCTCTCAGAGGATTTAAGCCAGAGATAGGAAGAATGGAAAATTGTTACTTAAATAAGTTAGATAGTAATAGATGGAAATTTAGCTAGGTAGAGACCCTTACTTAGACAAGTATCTGTTCATTTTGAATGGATGCACACTGGAAAACTTCTTTTCCACAACAGGTGAGTATAACAAATCTATGTTGTCCCAACTATTATTGTATGCAATATTAAGCAGAGGGACACAGACTCATGGCTGCATAGAGAGACTTATCACATGTATTTTAATGTGTCTTGATTCTATTTCAAAGCCAATTATCTTTCTAAGATATTGTGTGTGTAATAAAGTGGAAGTTTTTTTTATTTTTTTAATTTTTTGTTTTTAAGTTTTGGGGTACATGTGCAGAATGTGCAGGTTTGTTACATAGGTAAAATGTGTGCCATGGTGGTTTGCTGCACTATCAACCTATCACCTAGGTATTAAGCCCCACATGGATTAGCCATTTTTCCTAATGCTCTCCTTTCCCCCCACCGCATGCCCAGACGGGACCCAGTGTGTGTTGCTCCCCTCCCCATGTCCAAGTGTTCTCATTGTTCAGCTCCTACTTATAAGTGAGAACATGCAGTGTTTAGTTTTCTGTTCCTGCATTAGTTTGCTGAAGATAATGGCTTCCAGCTTCATCCATGTCTCTGCAAAACATATTATCTAATTCCTTTTTATAGCTGCCTAGTATTCCATAGTGTATATGTACCACATTTTCTTTAGTTTATCATTGATGGGCAATTGGGTCGATACCATGTCTTTGCTATTGTGAATAGTGCTGCAATGAACATATGCATGCATGCATGTATCTTTGTAATAGAATGATTTATATTCTTTTGGGTATATATCCAATAATGGGATTGCTGGCTCAAATAGTATTTCTCATTCTTTCAGAAATTATCACGTTGTCTTGCACAATGGTTGAACTAATACATTCTCACCAACAGTATAAAAGTGTTTCTGTTTCTCCTCAACCTTGCCAGCATCTATTATTTCTTGACTTTTTAATAATTGCCATTCTGACTGGCATGAGATGGTATCTCATGGTTTTGATTTGCATTTCTCTAATGATCAGTGATGTTGAGGTCTTTTTTCATATACTTGATGGCCACATGAATGTCTTCTTTTGAGAAGTATCTGTTCATATCCTTTGCCAACTTTTAATGGGTTTTTGTTTCTTTTCTAGTAAATTTAAGTTTTTTGTAGATTCAGAATATTAGATCCTTGTCAGATAAATGGATTGCTAAATTTTTCTTTTAGTCTTTAGATTGCTTATTAGCTCTGATGATAGTTTATTTTGCTGTGCAGAAGCTCTTTAGTTTAATTAGATTCCACTAGTCAAATTTGCTTTTGTTGTAATTGCTTTTGATGTTTTTGTCATTAAATCTTTGCCAATGCCTATGTCCTGAATGGTATTGCCCAGGTTTTCTTCTATGATTTTTTTCTTTATAGTTTTTGGTTATACATTTAAGTATTTAATGCAGCCTGAGTTAATTTTTGTAAAAGGTGTAAGGAAGGGGCCCAGTTTCAATTTTCTGCATATGCCTAGCCAGTTCTCTGAGCACCATTTATTAAATAGAAAATCCTTTCCCCATTGCTTGTTTTTGTCAGGTTTGTCAAAGATCAGACGGTTGTAGGTGTGTGATTCTATTTCTGAGTTCTCTATTCTGTTCCATTGGTCTATGTGTCTGTTTTTTTTGTACAGTACCACGCTGTTTTGGTTAGTGTAACCTTGTAGTATAGTTTGAAGTCAGGTAGCATGATGCTTCCAGGTTTGTTCTTTTTGCTTAGGATTGTCTTGGTTATATGAACTCTTTTTTAGTTCCATATGAATTTTAAAATAGTGTATTCTAATTCTGTGAAGAGTGACAATGGTGATTTAATGGGAATAGCATTGATTCTATAAATTGCTTTGGGCAGTATGACCATTTTCACAATATTGTTTCTTCCTTTCCAAGAGCATGGGATGTTTTTCCATTTGTTTGTGTCCTCTTTGATTTCCTTGAGCAGTGGTTTGTAGTTCTCCTTGAAGAGGTTCTCTTCTTCCCTTGGTAGCTGTATTCCAAGGGATTTTCTTCTCTTTGTAGCCATTGTGAATGGGAGTTCATTCATGATTTGGTTCTCTGCTTGTTGGTTTTTGTTGTGTAGGAATGCTTGTGACTTTTGCACATTGATTTTGTATCCTGAGACTGCTGAAGTTGCTCATCAGCTAAGCTTTTAAGCTGAGATGATGGAGTTTTCTAGATATAGGATCCTGACATCTGCAAACAAAGACAACTTGATGTCATCTCTTCCTATTTTAATACCCTTTATTTCTTTCTCTTGCCTGATTGCCCTGACCAGGACTTCCTATACTATGTTGAATAAGAGAGAGAGAAGGTATCCTTGTTTTGTGCTGGTTTCAAGGGGAATGCTTACAGATTTCCTCATTCAGTATGATATTGGCTATATATTTTTCATAAATGGATATTATTATTTTGAGGTATGTTTCTTCAATACCTAGTTTTCTGAGAGTTTTTCACATGAAGGGATGTTGAAATTTATCGAAGACCTTTTCTGCATCTATTGAGATAATATATTAGTTCTCATGCTGCTAATAAAGACATATCTGAGACTGGGTAATTTATAATGGTAAGAGGTTTAATGGATTCACAATTCCACATGACTGAGAAGGCCTCACAATCATGGCAGAAGGCAAAGGAGAAGCAAAATCACATCTTATATATAGTGGCAGGCAAGAGGGCATGTGCAGAGAAATTCCCCTTTATAAAACCATCAGATCTCATGAGACTTACTCACTATCACAAGAACAGCATGGGAAAGACCTGCCCCCATGATTCAATTACCTCTCTCCCATGACATGTAGGAATTATGGGAACTACAATTCAAGATGAGATTTGGGTTGGGGCACAGCCGAACTATATAATTTCATCCTTGACTCTTCTGAAATTTAATGTCTTCATATTTCAAAACCAATCATGCCTTCCCAACAGTTCCCCAAAATCTTAACTCATTTCAGCATTAATTCAAAAGTCCACAGTCCAAAGTCTCACCTGAGACAAGGAAAGTAGTCCCTTCCACCTATGAGCCTGTAAAATCAAAAGCAAGTTAGTTCCTTCCTAGATACAATGGAGTACGGGCATTTGGTAGATACATCTGTTCCAAATGTCAGTAACTGGCCAAAAAAAGGGGCTACAGGCTCCATGTAAGACTGAAATCCAATAGGGCAATCATTAAACCTTAAAGTTCCAAAATGATCTTCTTTGACTCCATGTTTCACATCCAGGTCACGCTGACACAGGAGGTAGGCTCCCATAGTCTTGGGCAGCTCCACTCCTGTGGCCGGTAAAGCCCCACTTCTGGCTGCTTTCATGGACTGACATTGAGTGTCTGTGGATCTTCCAGGTGCATGGTGCCAGCTGTCAGTGGAACTACCATTTGGGGGTCTGGATGATGGTGATGCTTCAGGAAACCATTTTTCCCTCCAACGCCTCAGGGACTATGATGGGAGGGACTGACTCAAAGGTCTTTGACATGCCCTGGAGACATTTTCCCCATTGTCTCCACGATTAACATTTGGCTCATTACTTACATAAATTTCTGCAGCAGGATTGAACTTCTTCCCAGAAAATGGGTTTTTATTTTGTACTGCATTGTTAGTCTGCAAATTTTTCAAAATTTTATGCTCTGCTTCCTCTTGAACATTTTCCTGCTTAGAAATTTCTTCTGCCAGATACCTTATTATCTCTCTCAAGTTTAAAGTTCCACAGATCTCCAGGGCAGGGGAAAATGCCACCAGTCTCTGCATAGCAAGAGTTGCCTTTATTCCTGTTATAAGCTCCTCATCTCCATCTGAGACCACCTCAGCCTGGACTTTATTGTCCATATCACTATCAGCATTTTGGTCAAACATATCATCCTCTCTTCTGAGCTCTCCAAGTCTCTAGGGAGTTTCAAACTTTCCCACATTTTCCTGTCTTCTTCTGAGCCCTCCAAATTATACCAATCTCTGCCTGTTACCCAATTCCAAAGTTGTTTTCACCTTGTCAAGTATCTTTACAGTAGCACCCGACTCTACCAGTACCAATTTACTGTATTATTCTGTTCTCATGCTGCTAATAAAGATGTACCTGAGACCAAGTAATATATGAAGCAAAGGTTTAGTGGACTCACAGTTTGACATGGCTGAGGAGGCCTCACAATCATGGTGGAAGGCAAAGAAGAAGCAAAGGCACGTCTTAAATGGTGACAGGCAAGAGAGTGTGTGCAGGGCAATTGTACTTTATAAAACCACCACATCCCATGAGACTTACTATCATGAGAACAGTATGGGAAAGACCTGCCCCCATGATTCAATTGCCTCCTACTGGATCCCTCCCATGACATGTGAAAATTATGGGAGCTACAATTCAATATGAGATTTGGGTGAGAACACAGTCAAACCATATCAGATAATCGTGATTTTTGTCTGTAGCTCTGTTTATGTGATGAATCACATTTATTGATTTGCATATGTTGAACCAGCCTTGCAGCCTGGGGATGAAGCCAACTTGATTGTGGTGGATAAGCTTTTTGATTCACTGCTGTATTCAGTTTGCCAGTATTGAGAATTTTTGTGTCCATGTTCATCAGGGATATTGGTCTGAAGTTTCCTTTTTTTGTTTTACCTTTACCAGGTTTTGGTATCAGGATGATGCTGGACTCATAAAGTGAGTTAGGGAGAAATCCCTCCTTTTCGATTGTTTGTAATAGTTTCAGAAGAAAGGGTATCAGTTCCTTATACTTCTGGTAGCATTCAGATATAAATCCATCTGGTCCTGGGATTTTGGTTGGTAGGCTATTTATTACCATCTCAATTTTAGAACTTGTTATTGGTCTATTCAGGGATTCAACTCCTTCCTGATTCAGTCTTGGGAGGGTGTATGTGTCCAGGAATATATCTATCTCTTCTAGATTTTCTAGTTTATTTGCATAAAGGTGTGTATAGTGTTCTCTGATGGTTGTTCATATTTCTGTGGGGTCAGTGGTAATATCCACTTTATCATTTTTTATTGTCTCTTTGATTCTTCTTTTATTAGTCCAGCTAGTGGTCTATTTTATTGTATTTTTTTCACAAACCACCTCCTAGATTCATATATTTTTATTTTGAAAGATTTTTTTTTTAAATCTCTATCTCCTTCGGTTTTGCTGAGCTTGGTTATTTCTTATCTTCTGTTAGCTTTGGGTTTTTGTTGTTGGTAGTTGTGATGTTAGAATGTTGTTTTGAGATCTTTCTAGCTTTTTGATGTGGGCATTTAGTGCTATAAATCTCCCTCTTCACACTGCTTTAGCTGTGTCTCAGATTCTGGTATGTTATCTCATTCTTCTCATTAGTTTCTAAAAACTTCCTGATTTCTGCCTTAATTTTTTTATTTACCCAGAAGTCATTCAAGTCCAGGTTGTTCAATTTCCATATAGTTGTACGGTTTTGAGAGAGTTTCTTAATCTTGAGTTTTAATTAGATTACACTGTGGTCTGAGAGACTATTTGTTATGATTTCAGTGATTTTGCGTTTGCCAAGGAGTGATTTACTTCCAATTATGTGGCTGATTTTAAAGTAAGTGCCATGTGGTGCTGAGAAGAATGTATATTCTGTTGTTTGGTGGTGGAGTGTTCTGTAGTTATCTCAGGTCCCACTTGATACAGAGCTGAGTTCAAGTCCTGAATATCTTTGTTAATTTTTTGTCCTGATGATCTAATATTGACAGGGTTTAAAATCACCCACTGTTACTGTGTAGGAGCCTAAGTCTCTTTGTAGGTCTTTAGGAACTTGTTTTACAAATCTGAGTGCTCCTGTATTGGGTGCTTATATATTTAGGATAGTTAGCTCTTCTTGTTGAAATGACCTCTTTACCATTATGTAATGCCCTTCTTTGTCTTTTTAGATTTTTGTTGGCTTATAATCTGTTTTCTCAGACCTTAGGATTGCCACCCCTGCTTTTTGCTGATTTCCCTTTGCTTGGTAAATTTTCCTCCATCCCTGTATTTTGAGCCTATGTGTGTCTTTGCATGTGAGATGGGTCTCTTGAATACAGCACATCGATGGATCTTGACTCTTTATCCAGTTTGCCATTCTGTGGCTTTTAATTAGGGCATTTAGCCCATTTATATTTAAGGTTAAAATTGTTATGTGTGAATTTGATCCTATCATCATGATACTACCTGGTTATTTGGCAGACTTGTTTATGTAGTTACTTCATAGTTTCAATGATCTGTATACTTCAGTGTGTTTTTGTAGTGGCTGGTAATAGTTTTTACTTTCCATATTTCATGCTTCCTTGAGGAACTCTTGCAAGGAAGGCCTAGTGGTTATGTATTTCCTCAGCATTTGCTTGTCTGAAAAAGGTTTTATTTCTCTTTTGTTTATGAAGCTTAGTTTGCCCAAATATGTAATTTTGGTTGGGAGTTATTTAAGATTGTTGAATATTGTCCCCCTATGTCTTCTGGCTTATAGGGTTTCCACTGAGCAGTGTGCTGTTAGTCTGATGGGCTTCCTTTTATAGGTGAACTGGCCTTTCTCTATGGCTGCCCTTAACATTTTTTCTGTTTATTTCGACCTTGGAGAATTTGATGATTATGTGTCTTGGGACTGATCTTCTCATGGAGTATCTTACTGGGATTCTCTGGATTTCCTGAATTCAAATGTTGGCCTGTCTTGCTGGGTTGAGGAAGTTCTCCTGGATGATATCCTGAAGTATGGTTTTCAACTTGGTTTTGTTCATCTCTTTCAGATACCCCAGCCAGTTTTAGGTTCAGTATTTTTACTTATCCAATAATTTTTGGAGGCTTGTAAATTCCTTTTCATTCTTTTTCCTCTAATCTTGTCTGCCTGCCTTATTTCAGCAAGATATAGTCTTCAAGCTCTGATATCCTTTTCTTCTGCTTGGTCTATTTGGCTATTGATACTTACATTTGTATTGTAAAGGTCTTGTGTTTCTTAACTCCATCAGGTCATTTATATTCTTCATTAAACTGGTTATTCTTGTTATCAGCTCCTATGATTTTTAATTGTGGTTCTTAGCTTCTTTTCAATGGGTTAGAACATACTTCCTTAGCTTAGTGAAGTTCATTATTACCTGTCTTCTGAAGTCTACTTCTGTTAATTCATCCATCACAGCCACAGCCTAGTTCTGTGCCCGTGCTGAAAACATATTGTGATCATTTGGAAGAGAAGAGGCACTCTGACTTTTTGAGTTTTCAGCATTTTTATTTTGATTATTCCTTGTCTTCATGGGTTTATCTACCTTTGATCTTTGAGGCTGCTGACCTTTGGATGGGGATTTTTTGGGAGTCTTTTGTTGTGGTGGTTGTTGTTGCTTTCTGTTTTTCTTTTAGCAGTCAGGCCCCTTTTCCACAGTGCTGCTGCAGTTTGCTGGGGTTCCACTCCAGACCCTATTTGCCTGGGTCCCTCCCACACCTGGAGTTATCACCCAGTGGAGGCTGCAGAACAGCAAAGATGGCAGCCTGCTCCTTCCTCTGAACTCTCTGTCCCAAACCATCACTGACCTGATGCCAACCGGAATGCTCCTACATGAGGCATCTGCAGGCCCCTATTGGGAGGTCTCACTCAGTCAGGAGAAGCAGGATCAAGGACCCACTTAAATAAGCAGTCTGGCTGTCCTTTGGCAGAGCCACTGTGCTATACTGGGTATAATCTTTCTCCTTTTGGCTGCCCTGACTCTCCAGAGCCAGCAGGCAGAAAAGACTAAGACTGCCAATCCAGGATACTACACCTGTCCCTCCTCCTAGGGGCTTCTATCAGGGAGATCAGAGTTCTGTCCATAAATCCCTGGCTGTGGATACTAAAAATCCTGCAGGGAGGCCCCACCCAGTGAGGAGGAATGGGTCAGGGTCCCACTTAAAGAAGCAGTCTGGCTATGAACTCTCACAGTGGCTATGCTGTGGGAAATTGCTCCCTGTTCAGACTGCCCTATCTCACTGGCACTGATGTGAGGGGAAAATGACCTACTGGAGCTGCAGTGATCATGGCTGCCCCTTTCCTGTAGAACTCAGTCTTTTTAGGCATTGTCCAGTCTGCTGCACTGGCCTGGTGGGAATTCCAAGCCATTGGGTTTTAGCTTTTGGGGTTCCATGGGAGTGGGGCCTGCTGGGCAAGGCTACCTCACTCCCTGGCTTCAGCCTCTTGCCCATGGAAGTGGATGGGTCTCCTGCCCCGCTGGAGTTCCCGCAGTTGGGGTATGCAAAAATCCTGTGTCTCAGTGCCTGCCTGAGTGGCTGCCCACCTGAGCAGCGCCGTGAGCACAGCTCTGTGCTTGGGACCCAAGGCCCTGGTGGCATGGCCTCATGAGGGGACCTCCTGATGCATGGGTTGCACAGATCCATGGGAAAAGTGTGGTTTTCAGGGCCATGTAGCACGATGCCACATGGCCTCCCTTGGCTGAAGGAAGGAGCTCTCTTTGCCCCATGCAGCTCCCAGGTGGGCCCTTGCTCTACCCTGCTTTTCCTTACTCTCTTTACGTTGCACCAACTGCCTGGTCAGTCCTAGTGAGAGAATCTGGGTACAACTGAAGATGAAGAATCCACTTGCCATTTTCGTTCTTCTCGATGGGAGCCTCAGACTGGAGCTGTTTCTCTTTGGCCATTTGACTTGTTTCCCACAAAGACATTCTCCAGAAGTTTTCTTTTATTTGTAGAGACCGTGGAGTGGGAGTGCGAATAAAATTAAAAGTCACTGTTTTTAAGTACAATAAATAATTGAATTACATTTCTATTTTTTAAAATGCACAGTGATTATAAGCTCTTTAACAGAGAAGTGTCCCAATAGAGAAAGGATAGGTGCCAATATTTGAAACACCAGATATGCCCCTGGGGAGCAAGTCTCCTCCTGAGCAGTGGGTCTTTGATTTTCTTGCCACTTGTGTGATGTTTATTTCTTTTTTGTCCATTTGTGCAAAATATTTTTCAAGCCTAGAAGCTGTACAAGGCACCATGCCAGGCTCTAGGGATGCAGATAAATTTAGTGTAGATGATCAGAATTTCCAAAAGAAGATAATAGCAGATGTAGGCCTAGTCCTCAGTGTACACCCTGCCACAAAAATCTATTCCCAGCCTATCTTTTCCAACCCCCGAAGCAATTTTATACCAAAGATGTGACCTATTTTGAACTTGAGTGGTTGGATACATCTATTGTTGTCCCACAAAATTCTGTGTGAAAAAAGCATTCTGTTGATTATAGTTGTGAGAAACTCTTCCAGACACCAGACAGGAGAAAATATGACATCACTCTCTCTTCCTCTGTCTCTCTGATCTCCATTACTAGGCAGAATGAATAGAAACCATTTTATTTCCTCTCTGCCTTTCCAGATCTGCTGCTGGGGCTCATCATTTGTTATCAACAGAACTCATTCAGTCTATCCTTAGGGAATATTAACTAGTGTCATCTGAGAAGGGCCTGATTCATGACACTGCAGGAATTTTCAAGAGGAAGAAGCACCATATTTTTCTTTTCTAGGCTAGCACTAAGGTCCCAGCTCTGGGGACCTGGTGCTCATAGAAGTATGGAGTAGCCCACCTCACTTTCTCCAAAGTGGGTGCGTGGAAGGAAACATTTTTATTATAATAGCCAACTCACTTCCACATAGATGCTAAATAAAATGTTCTTCCCACAAGATTTCTGGGTTGTGAAGACTTCGGTAATGAGTAAACCTGTCAAAATAGCATTTCCAGGGGCAAGAGGATGAGATTCATGACTTTGATGGTAGAATTTTTTGCTATAAAAGTATTTGACCTTGAAATACAACTATGTCCTTATTTTTCTTTTTGTATACTACTTTTACTAAAGGTCATCATGCTTGGTTCCAAGAAGAACTGATGAATTTACTCACTAAGGAACTAAAGTTCACGGACATTAAAGGGGTTGTCCCTGGTTATCTAGTTACAAGGTGGTGGAGCATTAACTCTGCCCCTCATCTTTTACATTTTAGGATGGGTACTTTTTTCATGGGTACAAGCTGTATATATTATTGAATTTCAAATATAATACTGCTGAAGGGCTGATATTGATTAGGAGATTTTCCAGCAGGGCTTGTTTGAACTGGGGAGTGTGTCTATTCCAACTGGTTAGGAACTAAGGATGATCTGAGAACATGTGATAGAGACAAATTGATTTGATCATTCGAGAGAACAAACCCAGGACTTTTCCCTCAGTAAAACTGTTTCTAAAATGAGGTATGATGGATTTTGCATGTGACCATGAAAAAATCTATCTTTACTCTTTGTTTTCTAAACCATTTTACCTTATTAATGGCTGCATGTTTAAACATTTGATGTTTACATTGTGTTGTTAATACTATCTGTCCACAGCCTTTCTTTTTTTTCGTTTTTTTGTTTTGTTTTGTTTTGTTTTGTTTTGTTTTGTTTTGTTTCTCTGATTCCATGAGCTTTAATCACTACATTTAAAATACCTGTGTAACATTGGCTCCTGGCTATTGCTCTTGCCATGGATTTTAGGCTGTCTCCAAACCCATCTGCCAAACAGGACAAAACACAGCCAATGTAACTGTCATTTTTCCCACCAATGCTATTTGTTATGTGCTGAGGCATGTTTCATGATGAGCCAGCCACTGGATTGGATTGACATACTGTAGTCTGATTCAACTGACATTGGAAATCTTTTTAAATCTCTTATATCTAAGATATTGTGCTTATTTTTTATGAGGCAACACAGGAAAAGAGGGAGGGAGAGCTTAAAAATCTAGTAAGAAATAATGATATATAAATAACAAATGAAAATATAAGGCCACATAAAATATGTTACACTATAGGTAAATATTGCTATGGGAGAAAAAGTGGAAAACTAATTAATTTTGACAGACTTGAGAAATGTTTCATAGAGGTGTAACATTTGAGCTCAGCTCTCAGGGATGAGTTAGATTTTCTTCTGTACACCAATGATTGAGAAGAATTCCAGGCTGAGGGAATATTGAGATCAGATAGGGTTACAGGAATATGAAGGTATAGGAAACCACTAGTAGTGAAAGAATTTGAAATATGACTAGAGAATTGGAATAAATGTTAGGTGTGTTAGGGTGTAAAATCAGGCAGAAGTAGTAGTGGTATTGAGATGTGTAGTTTTGCCAGATTTAGCAAATAAAAAGAGAATGATCAGTTAAATTTGAACTTCAGCTAAGCAAGTGTTTCCTTAGTGTCAGTGTGTCACAAATGTTGGATGAAGGTATATATATGTGTGTGTGTGTGTGTATATATATATATATACACATACATACACACACACACACACACTAAAAATTATTGATTTTCTAAAAGTCAGATTTCTCAAAATGTCCAACACCAAGAATGAAAGAGCCTGATAACTCAGGGAGAAACTATAGTTGTTTGATACAAAATTCTAGAGGAAAATTCAAAGCCTGACAATCTTTGTATTGCAATTGAGTGGCACAAGAGAAAATTTGCTGCAAAAGAGGCACTAACTAATCAAGTGGACAAAATGACTTGGCCAGCTCACATTAACAGCATCTGTCCTGGTCACTTCAGTACCCCAGAGCTTGTACAGTGGATTATGAATGAGGTTACTATGTTGGCAGAGTCAGAAGCTATGTATAGACTCAACCACAGGTGCTCCATCTTATAAGGAGTAGGTAGACTAAGCAAGTCCAAGAACCTGCAGGTGGAAGTGAATGTGGCTCTGTACATGGTCACTACCAGTGACTTATCTAGGCAATTTCCATTTCTTGTCCCCACTACTTTTGGCTCTGTGGGTCTAGTGGAGGGGTCAGCAAACCATGGCTGATGGCCAAATCTTTCCCATAGTCTTTTTCCCCGATGACTCCACGAGCTAAGAGTGTTCACCCCCTCCATTTTTAAAAAGTTGTTTAAAAAATACATGATAGGGACTAAGTGGCTATGAAAATCTAAAATGCTTATTTGCTGGCCATTTATAAAAGAAGTTTGCTGATCCCTGGTCTAGATGTTGGAGGTCCCAGAGAGGAACGATGCTTCTTCTAGGGGATACAGTAAGAATTCCATTGCACTTAAAGCTATAACCGCCATCTGGTTATTTTGGATACCTTGTGCTTGTGGATCAGCAGGCAAAGAATGGGGTTATGGGCAGGAGTAATTGACCCTACTATGAGGAGATAGAGTTGCTGCTATACGTTTTTTGGAATTGGTTGATGTATTGAGGGATCTTTTATTGGTCTCATACAAAGTTTTAACTCAAATGTGCAGGTACAGCAACCATGTTCTGATAAGAGCATGGCAACTAGAACCCAGATACCTTACAGATGAGAGTCACCCTGCCAGGCAGGCCACCAGTCCAGTAGAAGTGCTAGATGAATAAGAGGGGGAGTCTAGAATGGGTGATGGAGGTGGGATATGATTATCCCAGTCATGGGATCAGTTGTAGCAGGTACAATTCTCCTCTTGTAAACTTTTCCTAAAATTACAACCAACCAGGATCCTGGACAAATATTGTCTGGATAGGGTGAAGTTCATGTAAGAAGCAAGTGAGTGGTACAAGGAATGGAATTTGGTAGTAGCTGTTGGTGCTGCCCCCCAGATTTCATTTGCCAGGCCAATGTAACCACTCAGTGGTCGCTGTTAATGACTCTCAGTTGCCCACTTCTTCTGAGAATTGTCCTTGCCTGGACAGAAGCTGTTTCATCTGCTTCACATGGAAGGTTAGCTCCCTTTGTCCCAGGAGCAGCCTACTGGCAATGACTAATGGCACAAGGGAAAAAAAGGCCATACCTCTTGCTTCAAAGTGGCACCAGCTCTGCAGTGCTTTTCATCCTCCAGATTGCCTATGGCGTTAGGACTGAAGCTGCCTTCCACTGAGCTCACATTCATGCTTTGTTTTCCCTTGACAGTAGTATTCCATGCTACTTCCTTCTTATCTTTCTTTTTAGAGGACTCCCTCAATACATCAGTTTCACACAAATTATTGTTTTAGGTTTTGCTTCTAGGATACTTGACCTAAGGCAAAGACCTATATAATCTGGTCACTACATATGTTGCTAAATTCATTTCCTACTACTTTTCCTCTTTAAATTTTGATTCCAGTCACACTGGTCTCCTTGCTGTTTCTTCACGTACGAAGCACCTGCCATTCTCAGGGCCATTCTTTTTCCCTCAACCTGAACCCTATTCTCTTGATAGCCACTGGGTTTCGCTCCCTCACTTCATGCACATTTCTAATCAAATGCTGCCTGTTGAGAAGTCTTTTCTGGATACTATTCTATCTAACATAGGATGTTCTTTCCATCTACTTGTCCTTCTCTATTATTTTTCCATATATTATATTATTACATGACATTCTACTATGTATTTACTTCTTTCTTTGTGTATTTTCTACCTCCCTGACTAGAAGATAAACATTAAAATGATAGGGAATTTTCTATTCCATTTGCTGCAATATCCTTGCTGCTTATAAGAATGTCAGAAAAATAGTAGGCATTCTGTAAAGAATGTTACTGTATGACAGTTACTCCACTCAGTAAGTTGTGAATCTTGAATTCAACCCCGAATTTATCTGGCTCAAAATATCTTGCTTTGGGTTTTGAACCCTGTCACTGCATGTTTGTTCTTCTCAGCTGCTCCGTTTACCAAATCAATTATTACAATTCACTTGATAACAGAATTCCAGTGAGGCTAAAATCCTTGAAATTCCCATATATTCATGTGTATGTGTGTGTGTGTGTATATATATATATTTTATATATTATATATATTATATGTATGTGTAGCCATCTGCTATAACAAATTGAATTCAAAATTTCAATGGTTTAACATAATACAAGTTTATTTTTTGCTCACATAAAGCCCAGCGAGTAGAGTATGAGGAAGATAGGTTGATGTTTTGTTCTATGTAGTCATTTGGAGTCCTAGGTTGATGGCGACATGCCATCCTTAATACAAAACTTCTAATGTTGTCCTGAAGGTCCATGAGCAGCAAAAATAGAAGATCACAAGGTATAAAAAAACCCACTATGTATGTGTGTGTGTGTGTGTGTGTGTGTGTGTGTATATATATATATATATGTCTCAGCTAGGTCTAGAGGTCGTATGCATCACTTCCACTAGCATTGAATTAGCCAGTAGTCAGTCATATTGCCCCAAATGAATGCAAAGCAAGTTAGGAAATATAGCAGCTTGTCCTGCAGCCCTTTCATGGCAATGACTATATACAGTGGAAGGGAGCACAATTTTTTGATGGACAGCTAATCATATCTACTACAAGCTGTCCCCACTGCCAGTGGTTATTCACGTGCATCTTTCCTTCCATAACAGAACACACCATCCCTTCCCGTGGGAGAAAAATCCAATGCTGCATTCAGTTACTGCATCTAGATCATCCTGGAAATAGAATCTCCCATTATTTGACTAGCCTTGGTCCAGGAAATTGAAGTGGTGCAGGAGAACTTTAAGCTCAGAGTTTTGCAGAGAAGCAAAAAAAAAAATTCTTGTCCACAATCTTCAGTCTACTTGGGGTGAATTTCTCTTTTGCAGTCATTATCTCCTTAAGCTTGAGACTTTCACATTGCCCAGTAATTTTTTTAAATCACAGAAACAGATGGTACTAAAGTCCTAACCAGAGTTTTACTAAGCAAGGTTTATTTAGTGATAACTTTCTCTCTCTCAATAGATACTATGTAATTGTGCTTATAACATTTGTTAGTGTTTGCTTACAGTTTGTCTAGAAAAATTTCTTGTTTTCCCATTTGCTATGTCACTACACACTAATTAGGGAGAAATATGTCTCCTGTAGTTTAAATAAGATAAAGGAAAGTCATTATTTTGTTGGAACACATCACCGGCAATTACTAGAGGAAGTGGCTACAGGTTGTATGTTAGAGCCCTCTAAAACATTCTTCCATTGCCAAGTGAGTTAACACCAGATCTAGCACTGAAGAAACCATTGAATAATTCAGTTCTCTTTTCCATGCTGAGAGCAGTGCAGGTAATCATTCTCACTTAACCTTGTGCTTGATAATGAACAAAATGAGTGTGAAATCCTGTGGTTAATATCTTTGCTGTATCTTGAAAATAAATTTTGTATCATTTTGGTCAAAAGATTAAAAGTATGATCTGACCTTTGGAAGGAACGGGGAGAAACTTTATATGTGTGCACTGATTTGGCCATTGTAGTAGATTATATATCAGTGATAATTAATGGCAGCTATCAATATTTATAACCTTGTATAGTTCCCTTCTAAATGGACTTTAGGCTTGGTTCTATGTCTGGCTTTGGTCAATAGGACACCAACAAACACGAAACAAACATCAACCAGTTAAGTTTTTGAACACAGAGGCTTACCCTTTGGAATGCTGTGACCACCATGTTTGAAGCCCAGGCTTTTCTGCTGAAGAGAACATGTAATGGTTTACCAAGGTTCTCTGGCTCACAGCCTCAGCCCCAACTCAGATCCAGTTAGGCTGCCAGATTATAGCTTCTCATGAGGGACTTTAGGAGAAACTAGCCAACAAGCAAACAAACAACCTGCCAGCTGAACCTAGTCCAAATTGAGAATCTCAAGCAAATAAATGGTTAGGTTATACTTTAAATATCTGAGTTTTGGGAGTTTGTTACATAGCAATAGATAACTGATACAACTATGGCATGTTTATTTGGACAAGATATATTCCAAATATGAAAACTCTCAGCATCTTTATTGCAGCAATCTGAACCCTACCCTCTGCCATTTGTCAGTGACTTTTCCCCATACTTGAATTACTTCGGAGACCAAATGATTTGTTGCAGAGACTTCTGGCTTCCAGCTAGGTCCTTTCACCACTCTCTTACCTTAGTTTTCTGAGGGATCCCATCTTTCCTATCACTCTATTTTTATTCTACTTTTATTATCTGCCCTTAATCCTGTGGTATTTCTCAGATTTCTTTCAGCTCTATTGGCCATTCAGAGTTAGAAAATGTGGTTGAGTCAGGGTAGTAACTGAATAAACTATTCCAGTTAAGTTTTAAAATGGGGAGGCTGAGATATATTTATATTATCATTATCCTCAACCAGGCTGAATATTTAGCCTATAACACATCTGGCAATTTTCCTACATTTTATATCTCTGTGTTATTTTTCTTGAAGCCCTTTCAGTTAAACTTTAATCTTATGGGCATGGTGTTCTGTGTGTTGAAATGGAAATAGAATTAGCTCTCCAGCCACAAGGCACAATTTCAAGCTGTGGTTTTTTAGTGTTCTAACTTTATAACTACAAGGCATTTTACTAACATACCTGAGCCTTAGATTTTCAACTTATATAATAATACTTTTTCCTTATAAATTTGTTGATAGGATGTTACCATGAAAATAGAAAATTCCTTGAGCAATTCCAGTAAGTCAAGGTAGGGACTCAATGAATGATAATCATCATCAGGATTAAATACAGAAATTTAAAAGAAGTTGACAGTTGACTCTCCCCCAAGCCTGTCCTTCCAGCTGAGTCTGAATCTCATTGATGTATTATGATATATTTTGAAAAATTAATGTGATTTATTTTACTAGTATTTTATGGAAATTGAATTGGAGGACTAATGATAATAGCCAGTTATTATTAAGCACTTAGTACATGACAAGCACCATTCTAAACATTTTACATGTATTAATTTGTCAAATATTCACAAGAACACTATTAGAGAAAATGATATTTTTATTTCATTTTACAGCAGAGGAAACTAGACATAAAATTATTCCTAGACACAAGCTTGCCAAAGGCAGTCTTACCTGACAGGAAAACAGAGCCAGAATTTACCCAAGGGAATCTAGTTTGAAACCTGTAGTTGTACACACTTCAGTTGTGCACTCCTGCCTGTCCAAAATTCATTTAGATGAGTGATTAGTGAATTACTTTTGCCACAAACACCAAATTTCTTAGTGAAGTTGGTTTTTTTTTGTCCTGAACACAGACTTCCATTATCAGTTAAGTTGTTATTATTCTGATTTCAGTTGAATGGAAAATCACCTGCTCCTAAATATCCATAATAAATCTTACCCTTTTAAAAATAGAATCCATTCCTGCCTTCTCCTCTCTCCCAATTACAGAAGGAAGTACCTTCAGTAAGAGAAAGACTCTTTCCTTTCTACTTGACATGGACATGGATTTAAATTGTAGAATTGAGGAGGCGCAGAGCAAGATGGCAGAATAGATGACTCCACTGATCATCCTCTCCTCCGCCACCAGGCAAGGACACCCAGTTAACAACTATCTATACAGAAAAAAAAAAAAAAAAAAGAGAGAGAAAAAACCCACTTTCATAAGAATTAAAAATCAGGTGGACCCTCATAGTACCTGGTTTTAACTTCATATTACCGAAAGAGGCACTAAAGAGAAACAGTCCCAAATCACCAGATGCCCTCCAACAGCCCCCACCCCCACCTCCACCTCCACCTGGGAGAACTCAGCAATTGTGAGGCATTGAACTCTGCTGCTCTTTTAGAGCAGACAGGAAAAGTAGACTGAATTCAGTTGATGCCTACCCACAGAGGGAGCATTTAAACCAGTCCTAGATAGAGGAAAATCACTGATGCCAGCAGGAAATCATCAATGCCAGCAGTCTGAATTTGAATGCCTGAGTACCTGCAACCTCGCCACCAAGGGCCAAAGTGCTCTTGATTTCCAAGAAAACTTGAAAGGCAGTCTAGGCCATAAGGACTGCAACTCTTAGCCAAGATCTAGGACTGAACTAGGTCCAAGTACAGTGGACTAGGGGAGGCATATGACACGCTGGGGCAGTCAAGCAAGTACTAGCATCATCCTTCCCCTAAACCCAGGCTGCACAGCTTGTTGCTCCAAAAGAGAACACTTCCTTCCCCTTCAGGAGAGGAGAAGGAAGAATGAGGAGGACTTTTTGTCTTGCATCTTGAATACCAGCTCAGCCACAGCAGGATGTGGCACCAGTCAAAGTCATTAGGCCCCTGTTCCAGGTCCTAGCTCCCAAACCACATTTCTAGACACCCTATGGACCAGAAGGGAACCTGCTGTCTTCTCCTAGAGGTCCTGCCAGTATTCATCATCTGCTAACTGAAGAGCCCTTGAGCACTGAATTACCAGAAGCAATACTCAGGTACTACATCGAGGGCTTTGGTGAGCCTCTAAGACTTGTTGGCTTTGGGTTAGACTCAGCCAACATTACCAGCTGTGGTGGCTATGGGGCAAAACTCCTCCTGCTTGAGAAAAGCAGAAGGAAAAGTAAAGGGGACTTTGTCTTGCACCTTAGGTGCCAATACTGCCACAGCAGGATAGAGCACCAAGCAAGTTCTTTTGGTCCCCAATTCCAGGACTCGACTCTTGGACATCATTTCTAGGCCTGCCCTGAGCCAGAGGGGAGCCCACAGTCCTGAAGGGTGAGTCCCAGGCCGGGCAAGCATTCACCACAAACTGACTTAAGAGACTTTGGGCCTTAAGTGAACATTGGTGGTAGTTTGGCAGTACTCCTTGTGGCCAGGTATGGCGGTGGCTATTGGGTGAGTTTCCTCTGCCATTGGAAAGGGGAAGAAAGAGTGAGAAAGACTGTCTTGTGGTTTGACTGCCAGTTCAGCTGCAATACAATACCAGGTAAACTTCTAAGGTTTTTTACTCTAGTCTCTGATTCCTGAATGGTACCTGTAGACCCACCCAAGGCCTGGGGAACATTGCTGCCCTGAATGAAAGAACACAGACCTGGGTGGCTTTGCCATCTGCTAATTTTAGACCCCCCCAGGGCCTTGAACAAACATAGGCAGTAGCCAGGGAATGGTTACATCAGTCTTTGGGTGAGACCCAGCATTGTTCTGGCTTTAGGTCTGACCCAGCGCTATCAGAGTCATGGTGGACACAGGGGTGCTTGTGTCACTCCACACACAGCTTTAGGTGGCTCAGAACGGAGGAGAGAGACTGTATGTTTGGGAGAAAGTAAGGGAAGATAACAAGAGTCTCTGCCTGGCAATCTAGAGAATTTTCCACTATCTTGTCCAAGACCATCAAGACAGTATCTCTATGAGTCTGCAAAAACAACGATGTTACTGAGCTTGGGGTACAGAAACAGTTTAGATCACAATACCTAAGTTTTTTCAAATATCTGAACATCTTCCCAAGAAGGGCAGCTACAAATAAGCTCAGATAGTGAATACTGTAATAAATACCTAACTCTTCCATGCCCAGACACCAAAGAATATCTACTAGCATCAACACCATACAGGAAAACATGGACTCCACAAATAAGTAAGGCATGAGGGACCAATCCTGGATAAACAGACACATGACCTTTCAGGCAGAGAACTCAAAATAGCTGTGTTGAGGAAATTCAAGATAATACGGAGAAGGGATTCAGAATTTTATCAGATAAATTTAACAAAGAGATTGAAATAATTTAAAAGAATCAAGTGGACATTCTGGAGCTAAAGAATGCAATTGGCATACTGAAGAATCCTTAGAGTTATTTGATAGCAGAATGGATCAAGCAGAAGAAATAATGAGTGAGCTCAAAGATAGGCTATTTGAAAATACACAGAACAGACCAAAAACAAAAACAAAAACAAAACCCCACACCTACAGGATATAGAAAATAGCCTCAAAAGGGCAAATCTAAGAGTTATTGGCCTTAAGAGGTAGAGAAAGAGATTGGGATAGAAAGATTATTCCATGGGATAATAACATAGAACTTCCCAAACCTAGAGAAAGATATTAATATTCAAGTACAAGAAGCTTATAGAACACTAAGCATATTCAACCCAAAGGAGACTACCTAAAGGCATTTAATACTCAAACTCCCAAAGGTCAACAATAAAGAAAGAGTTCTAAAAGCAGCAAGAGAAAAGAAATAACATACAATGGAGCTTGAATATGTCTGACAGCAGACTTTTCAGTGGAAACTTTACAGGCCAGGAGAGAGCGACATGACATATTTAAAATACTGAAAGAAAAAATTTTTACCCTAGAGTAGTATTTTAGGTAAAAATATCCTTCAAACATGAAGGAGAAATAAAGACTTTCCTAGACAAACAAAAGCTGAGGGATTTCATCAACACCAGGCTTGTCCTACAAGAAATGCTAAAGGAAGTACTTTGATCAGAAAGAAAAAGACATTAATTATCACCTGAAGGTACAAAACTTACTGGTGTGATAGTAAGTACACTAAAAACACAGAATATTATAACACTGTAACTGTGGTGAGTGAACTACTCTTATCCGAATCAGAAAGACTAAAATAATAACTATAATAACTTTTCAAGACCTAGTATAGTCTAGGTCTTGAAGTCTAGGTCTAGATGAAAAAAAAAAAAACAAGAGGACAAAGTTCAGGTGAGTTCTTATTAGTTTTCTTTTTGCTTGTTTGCTTATGCAAATATTATTAAGTTGTCAGGTTAAGATAGTAGGTTATAAGACAGTATTTGCAAATCTCATAATCTCAAACCAAAATCATACAATGGATACACAAAAATAAAAAGAAACTAAATTATGTCACCTGAGAAAATCATCTTCACTAGAGGAAGACAGGAATTAAAGAATATAGAAAGAGAAGACTACAAAACAACCAGAAAACAAATAACAAAATGGCAGGAGTAAGTCCTTATTTATCAATCATAACATTGAACGTAAATGGACTCCAATCAAAAGACCTAGACTGTCAAAATGGATGAAAAGATAAGACCCATTGATCTGTTGCCTACAAGAAACACCTTCACCTATAAAGAAACACCTAGACTAAAAAAAAATGGACAAAGATATTTCGTGCCAATGGAAACTAAAAAAGAGCAGGGGTCACTATACTTATATCAGACAAAATAGGTTTCAAGATGAAAACTGTAAGAGGCAAAGGAGGTCACTATATAATGATAAAGGGGTCAATTCAGGAAGAGGATATAACCATTTTAAATATGCACCCAACACTGGAGCACACAGATATATATAAAGGAATTATCATTAGAGCTAAAGGGGAAAGATAAGCCCCAATACAGTAATAGCTGGAAACTTCAACACCCCACTTTCAGCATTGGACAGATCTTCCAGACAGAATCAAAAAAGAAACATCAGTCTTAATATGTACTATAGACCAAATGGATATAATAGATAACAGAACATTTCATCCAAGAGCTGCAGACTACAAATACATGGAAATTAAAGAATATACTCCTGAATGACCCATGGGTCAATGAAGAAATCAAGAAGGAAATCAGAAAATTTCTTGAAACATAATGGAAACACAACATACAAAAACCTATGGGATACAGCAAAAGCAGTACTGAGAGAAGCTTGTAAGTGCCTACATCAAAAAAGAGGAAAAACATCAAATAATCTAATGATACATCTTAAAGAACTAGAAAAGGAAGAGCAAATCAAACCCAAAATTAGTAAAAGAAATAATAAAGATCAGAGCAGAAATAAATGAAACTGAAATGAAAAATGATCCAATGAAACAAGAAGGTGAGTTTTTTTTTTTTTTGAAAGGTTAAACAAAATTGACAAACCATTAGCTAGACTACTTATAAAAAAGATTCAAATAAAATCAGAAATGAAAAAGGAGACATTGCAAATAATACTGCAGAAATTCAACATCATTAGAGGCAACTATGAGCAATTGTATGCCAATAAATTGGAAAATCTGGGAGAAATTGACATTCCTAGGAACATACAACCTACCAAGATTGAACCAGGAAGAAATCCAAAACCTGAACAGACCAATAACAAGCAATGAGACTGAAGCCATAATAAAAAGTCTGTTGGAAAAGAAAAGCCCAGGACCTGACGACTTCCCTGTTGAATTCTACCAAACCTTCAAACAAGAAATAATACAAGTCTTTGCTATTGTGAATAGTGCCGCAATAAACATACGTGTGCATGTGTCTTTATAGCAGCATAATTTATAATCCTTTGGGTATATACCCAGTAATGGGATGGCTGGGTCATATGGTACATCTAGTTCTAGATCCTTGAGGAATCGCCATACTGTTTTCCAGAATGGTTGAACTAGTTTACAATCCCACCAACAGTGTAAAAGTGTTCCTATTTCTCCACATCCTCTCCAGCACCTGTTGTTTCCTGACTTTTTAATGATTGCCATTCTAACTGGTGTGAGATGGTATCTCATTGTGGTTTTGATTTGCATTTCTCTGATGGCCAGTGATGATGAGCATTTTTTCATATGTCTGTTGGCTGTATGAATGTCTTCTTTTGAGAAATGTCTGTTCATATCCTTTGCCCACTTTTTGATGGGGTTGTTTTTTTCTTGTAAATTTGATTGAGTTCTTTGTAGGTTCTGGATATTAGCCCTTTGTCAGATGAGTAGATTGCAAAAATTTTCTCCCATTCTGTAGGTTGCCTGTTCACTCTGATGGTAGTTTCTTTTGCTGTGCAGAAGCTCTTTAGTTTAATTAGATCCCATTTGTCAATTTTAGCTTTTGCTGCCGTTGCTTTTGGTGTTTTAGACATGAAGTCTTTGCCCATGCCTATGTCCTGAATGGTACTACCTAGGTTTTCCTCTAGACTTGGAATCAACCCAAATGTCCATCAGTGACAGACTGGATTAAGAAAATGTGGCACATATACACCATGGAATACTATGCAGCCATAAAAAAGGATGAGTTTGCGTCCTTTGTAGGGACATGGATGCAGCTGGAAACCATCATTCTTAGCAAACTATCACAAGAACAGAAAACCAAACACCGCATGTTCTCACTCATAGGTGGGAACTGAACAATGAGATCACTTGGACTCAGGAAGGGGAACATCACACACTGGGGCCTATCATGGGGAGGGGGGAGGGGGGAGGGATTGCATTGGGAGTTATACCTGATGTAAATGACGAGTTGATGGGTGCAGCAGACCAACATGGCACAAGTATACATATGTAACAAACCTGCATGTTATGCACATGTACCCTACAACTTAAAGTATAATAATAATAAATAAATTAAAAAAAAAAAAGAAATAATACAAATCCTATTCAAACTATTATGAAAATAGAGGAGGTGGGAATACTTCCAAACTCATTCTATGAGGTCAGTGTTACCCTGACACCAAAACCAGAAAAAAAGACGTTAAAAAAAGAAAACTATAGGCCAATGTCTCTATTGATAAAAAAATCCTCAACAAAATACTAACAAACCGAATTCAACAATATATTAGATCATTCATCATGACCAAGTTGGATTTATCCCTTGGATGCAAGGATGGTTCAACATATGCAAATCAATCAGTGTGATATATCATGTCAACAAAATGAAGAATAAAAGCCATATGATTATTTCAATTGATGCAGAAAAAGCATTTGAAAAATTCAATATCCCTTCATGATAAAAATCCTCAAAAACTGGTGATAGAAGAAACATACCTCAACACAAAAAAAACTATATATAACACACCCCAGCTAGTATCATACTGAATGGGGGAAAAATGAAAGCTCTTCCTCTGAGATCTGGAACACGACAAGGATGCTCAATGTTACCACTGTTATTCAATGTAGAACTGAAAGTCCTAGCTAGAGCAATCACACAAAAGCAAGATATAGATGACAACCAATTATAGAAAGGAAGAAGTCCAGTTATCCTGTTTGCAGATGATATGATCTTATATTTGGAAAAACCTAGACTCTACAAGGAAACTATTAGAATTGATAAATTCAGTAAAGTCATAGTATACAAAATTAATATACAAAAATCAGTAGAGTTTCTATATGCCAATAGTGAACAATCTAAAAAATAAAAAAGTAATTCCACTTGTAATAGCCTCAAATAAAATGAAATACGTAGGAATTAACCAAATAAGTGAAATATCTCTATTTTAAAAAAAATCTATAAAACACTGAAGAAAAAAATTGGCAGATACCACAAAAAAGAACATATTTCATGCCCACGGATTGAAAGAATATTATTAAAATATCCATACTACCCAAAGCAATCTACAGATTTGATGCAATTCCTACCAAAATACCAATGACATTCACCACAGAAATAGAAAAAACAATCCTAAAATTTACGTGGAACCACAAAAGACTCAGAATAGCCAGAGCTACGCTAAGCTAAAAGAACAAAATTGGAGGAATCACATTACCTGACTTAAAATTATACTAAGATTTATAGTAACCAAAACAGCATGATACTGGCATTAAAACAGACACATAGACCAAAGGAACAGAATATAGAACCCAGAAACAAATTCACACACCTACAGTGAACTCATTTTTGACAACAGTGCCAAGAACATACACTAAGGAAAAGAAAGTCTCTTCAATAAATGGTGCTGAAGAATGAAACTAGACCCATATCTCTCACCATATACAAAAATCAAATGAAAATGAATTAAGGACTTAAACCTAATACTTCAAACCTAAGAACTGAAATGACTTCAAGAAAATGTGGGGGACAATCTCCAGAACATTGGCCTGAACACACCAAAAATTTCTTGAGTAATAACAACCCACAAGCATGGGCAACCAAAGAAAAAATGGAGAAATGGGATCACGTCAAGTTAAAAAGCTGCTGCACAGCTTAGGATGCAATCAACAAAGTGAAGACACAACCCACAGATTGGGGAAAAATATTTGTAAATTACACATCTGACTAAAGATTAATAACCAAAATATATAAGAAATTCAAACAACCCTATAGGAGAACATTTGATGATCTGATCAAAAGATGGGCAAATGATTTGAATAGATATTTCTCAAAAGAAGACATACAAATGGGAAACAGGCACATGAAAAGGTGCTCAGCATCACTGATCATCAGAGAAATGCAAGTCAAAACTATAATGAGCTATCATCTCATCTCAGTTAAAACGGCTTATATCCAAAGGCAGGCAATGGCAAAAGTTGGCAAGGATATAGAGAAAAAGGAATTCCTGTACATTGTTGGTGGGAATGTAAATTAGTACAACCACTATGGAGAACAGTTTGGAGATTCCTCAAAAAAAACTAAAAATTGAGCTATCATATGATTCAGCAACCTTATATCTGGGTATATACACCAGAAAAGGAAATCAGTATATTGAAGAGATATCTGGACTCCTATGTTTGTTATAGCACTGTTCACAATAGCCAAGATTCAAAATAGCCAAAGAAGTGTCCATCAACAGATGAATGAATAAAGAAAATTTGGTACATGTACATAATGGAGTACTATTCAGCCATAAAAAAGAGATTCAGTCATTTGCAATAACATGGTGGAACTAAATATCATTATATTGAGTGAAATAAGCCAGGCACAGAAACACAAACATTGCATATTCTCACTTAATTGTGGGATCTAGAAATTTAAACGGGTGAACTCATGGACATGGAGAGTAGAAGGATGGTTACCAAGAGGCTAGGAAGAGTAGTGGGGAACTAAAAGGGTGGTGGGAATGACTTATGGGTATAAAAATGTAGTTAGACTGAATAACACCTATTATTTGATAGCATAGCAGGGTGACTATATTCAGTAATAACTAACTGCACATTTTTAAATAGCTTAGAGTATAATTAGATTGTTTGCAACTCAATGGATCTATGTTTGAGAGGATGGATACCCCATTCCTCATGATGTGCTTATTTCACATTGCATGTCTTTATCAAAACATCTAATGTATCCCATAAATACGTACACCTACTATGTATCCACCAAAATTTTTTAAAAAATTTAGATTTTAGAATTGAGAATATGCATCATCCTCTAACCTCCTTAAATATGCAGAGAAATGGAGGCCAGGAATGATTTTCTTACTGCCATTATTTCAGTCATTAATTCTTTCATTTAATAAGGACCAAGGCCTTCTAAAACCAGTTTATATTCTCCACTAAAATAAATTGTTTCCCAGGGAGCCACAGGGAATCTCAGTTTATTTCCCAGTAGGTGAGTGCAGCAGAGGCCTCACAGTCCACACTGAGAGTACGGTCAGGTTGCCATGACTTTTAAAATACTGGTGTGACATTTAAAATAAAGTGACTCTTGCAGTCTTCCCCAAGCTTTTTTGGTTTTCCTCCTCTAAGAAGTTTTAAGGCCTTTGAGTTACTTATTATTTCTAATGAAACCTTTTTCTTGAAATCCTAGTTTTTTCAAAGGGCATGTCAATTCATCTTACTCCTAGGGCAAAGGAAATTCAGTAAGAGCTATACAGTGTATACCATTTTAGTTAAGCCATACTGCACTTGAAACTGATTCTCAGAAGAAGGGGGAAGTAGGTATTTGGAACTATGAGCTTTATTTAAAAAAAATCGTTTTAAACAATTCACCTAAGTTCAGGTCATTTCAGAACTCCTGGGATCCAATTGCCTATCATTATTACAGCTATTTGAAATTTTTCATAGAGGAGTTTCTAACCTATACTCCAATATAATGGTGGAGACATCAATGCTAATGACACATTGCTTTCTTTTTGGTCATACAAAACTTTCGCTTTCCTATAGTTTTAAATTTTAAGTTGTTTTTAAAGATCCGTTGTTCCCTGACTTGCTTATATAACAGAGTTGTTATGAGGATTACGGTGATGGTAATTTAATGTTATTGAGACATTCATATTGTGTGAGAGCTTATTATATGCTGGGGAGTGTGCTGATTACTTGAGAATCAAAGATTAAAATATGGAAAAGTGTTAGATAGAATAATGGGAATTAAAAGTTTTGGAGCATCTACTATGGGCCAAACATCGTTAGACACTCTATACACACAATTTTATTTAACTTTTTAACACTATGAAAACTCTGTCATTTTAATTTTGCAGATATAGAATTGAGGCTCTTACTAAATATGGTAGGGAATATAAATATGTTTAATAATTTATGTGTCTAAATTATAAAATGTAAACAAATGATCTAGGAACTCAGAATAAAACAAGTTGTTCTCTCTGGAGTATTGCTCTAGGTAATGTTTTAGCTGGACTTTGGGAGTTGCATGAGAAAGAAGTGGGAGCAGAGAATTTCCCGATTGAAGGACTGGAATGCAAATGTTCTTCGAGAGGTGAAAGTACATGAAACAGGAAATGATTAGGCATACCTAGCATACAGGATATATTGTGACATGAATAGCAGGCAGAGTGGGTACAGCAGATGCTGTTAATTTACCAATCCATATCCTGAGTTCATCTCTGAGTTCACCTGAAACTCTTGTACACAATTTCTCAACTGAAGCACCTGAGTCTGCTGCTCTGCTGGGAGACTTTCTCTGGCACCAGGACAGTTTGCTCAACTCCAGAAAGGTGCTGCTAGGAAGCATGGGAGAGTTAACCCCAGAAGCAACTCTCAACCAGTGGGAGATGAGAATCGGTGGTTAACGCCTTAGCTCCTTGGTTCATTGGTGGGGAAATTCTAAAGCATAATCTCCACAGTTTTACAGAAATGAACCAGCAAAACCGAACTCCAGCTGTCTGGCTTTTTAATGCACTTTTTATTGTCTTTTCTTACTTTCCTAGCCTTCTTTCTCCCATCTCCTGGGATCATCTCCCAAATACATTATATTCACCCAAGTCGTTGTTTCAGGGTCTGCTTTGTAAGTGAGTGGGGGAGTTCAGACTAAGGGCAGGAGGAGTGGAAAACAGAGGAAAATATAAAGTAGATGTGTGGCCTTGTATGGTAAGATACATGGATTTTAACTTAGAGGAGATGGAACATCACTAAAGTCTAAAAAATGTCAGATTTGTAATTTAGAAAAGGTGCTCTGGCTGCTGGGTATATGATAAACTGGAAGGGTTGACTCAAGAAATCAACTGAGTAATTGTTGCAATAGCCTAGAGGGTCTCTATTTGGGCCATTGGTATAATAGTGACAGATTGAGACTTTTAAGATAGTATTTAAAAGCTGATTAGTACATATATTAGGGTATCAGCAGAAAATAGATATACACTCAAAATGTATGTTAAAGAGGATGTAATTAAATGTTAAAGAGGATGTAATTAAAGACCTATTAGCAAACATTTGTGCAGAATAAAGTGAAACCATGAGAGACAGTACCCAAGAATAGGTAAAAGCAGAGAAGCTTATATCACCCTAACTAAAAAAAACACGGGGAAGTGGTTTCCAGAGTTTAAAGGAGAGCTTTGTAGAGACAGGACCCCTTGATAGGAACAATCAGTCCCCTTAGCCTGCAACTAAAAGATGGAACCAGCACAAAGATGCCTGCTGGGGAGGAAGCAGGAATCCAGACTTCTCTCCACTCCTTTAAGTATTCTGATGGAGCTCTCCACTGGCCAAACCAATTAGAAACCCAAGGGAAAAGTCACATGTTGAAACACGCCACACAGAATAGCCACCTGGGTTAGAGGGTAAGGAGGCCAAGGACAAAGAGACCCAGGGATCCGGAGGGCAAATGGAAGACAGTGTGTACTGTCCATTAGCAGAATGTATGGACCAGAGAGCAGAAGAGAAATGGCAAAAATTAGAAAAGAAGGGAAGATCCTGGATGTCTTGGAAAGGCATTCTTCTTGTGATCCATAAAGATACCTATGTAGGTGAAAGGTGAATGAATATGCTTGCATGGGACAGCAGAACATGGGCACTGGAAGGAAGGAAGCTGACAAGAGTATGAGGACATGTAAGGTGGGAGATGGGACCAACGTCTTAACTTGGTCCAGGGATGGCTGTGTCTAGGGCACCTGAAACTGGCAACTTTGAATAAAGCATATCGCTCTAAAAGTTTTTTTTTTTTATTCTCTGAGAAATAATACTCTCCACTTTCCATATCATTACTTCTCAGTCTTGGAATGCATGTGAACATATACACACATTACACATACTTCTGTAATATTTGAAAAATGATTGGTTTTGATACTATTTTAGTTAAACATATGGGTGCTATAGACATTGAGTATTTCTCTTCTTCAAGGATCCTCGCTGGCCAGAGGACATTTACTTATCTGAGATCTTTTCATGCAATCGAAGTCAATAGTTCAATTGTGTGTAAGTAGAAACAGGAATAAAGTCATGCTGATGGGATTTCTGAGAAATCAATGAACTAGTTGAGATTCCTCCCATGATTGGCAACCCTATTTCATTAGAAGCAGGTCTGCCTTACCTTTCTAGATAGGTAATGTGTTTGTGAGGAAAGTGTTGGTCTGGAGTCAGAGTCCTAGGTTTCGAATCCTAACTTTACCACTTGTGTATGTGAGGTTGAGCTAATTTACAATCACCTTCTGTATCTTTTCTATAGCGTGGAGAAAATTAGCCCTGTTTTTTGTAATTGTTAGAATAAGCCCATATACACAAAAGCACAATTGCTTACTTTATTTCTGTATAAAGTAAAATATTTTGTTTTATTTTAACTTTCTACTAGAAGAGTTCTGTGTTTCCATGGCCTGTAGAATTTTAGAGGAATGTGGTAAATTCTGGGTGGAAACATTGTTATCAACATGGATTTTTGGTTCAGGTGGATATGGATTTAAGCACTGTGTTCTCTGCTTATCTGTGTGACTTTAGGCAAGTTACTTAAATTTCACTCACTGTTCATATATGCAAATTGAGAATATTTCACAGGATTGCTACAAGAGTAAGTTAGACAATATGCAAAAAGTCATAGCATTCACCACCAATAGCACTCTGCTAATGAAAGTATTATATTTTATTAGCTGGATTAGCTTATTTTCTTCTCCCACTACTCTTTCCTACCTTTCCTCATTCTCCATTCTCCTCTTCCTGCCTAAAGCTAAATCCCGAGGGACACTAGAGTGAGCACATATGACACATTGCCCAGTAATGTGCCTAGAGACTTTACATATATTAACCATTTAATCCTCACAGGAGCCTTAGATATTTTCCCCATGATTAACCAAAGCTCAGGGAGGTTAAGTAATTGCCACAAAGTCACACAGCTAATAATTGGCAATACTGGAATTTGAACCAGGGTTTGACTAGCTTCACAGTTCTTTCCACGACTTCATTCTGGCTCATGCACAATTAAAAAGTAATAATGTACTAAAGATACTATAAAATTTGAAGTGATACACAGATGTGAAATACTATGATGATTGTTGTAAATTATTAAAATAATGCTATTTTATACTGTTAGCTTGGCCCAGGGACCTTTAACATACATTCTTATTTCCACTCATCTGCCAGACAAGTCTGTTTCATTCTATGCTGGCCAACACTGTGGGCTCAGCACAAATTTCAAGGGATCTATTTAGTCTTCCCTGTCCTTTCAAGCACAGAGATATTAGGGATGGAAAAATAGGACAGGCTAGCAGTCTATTTTCTCCTCATTGCAGAGATGGGGACAAACTATGAGTTTTGAGGGTATGGCTCCACACATCCACCAGGATGCATTTTCCCTTGATAGACAAGGTGGTTTCAGGGAATTACAACCCCAGAATTGTTCTAGAGACTAACACTAGGAAGCATGAAGGATACTGGGCTTGATCTGGATTACATGAAGGCCATTGCCTATGTCTATACAACCCATTTACAGAGCTGAGAGCATATATGAAAGAACAATTTAAAGATCTGATTAGGATGATAGCTGGATTTTTAATTTTCTTTTAAAAATATCTTCACAAGATAACTTCTTTCCAGAAAAAAGGCCAAAAATCACCATAACCTATTTTAAAACTCGCATGTTACTGCCAGAGTATTCTGGTTAAGAAACACTAATCTGTCATTGGTAGAAATAATGAGGGAAGAAGATATTGGAAAATGTCAGAATAGAAAAGAAACCCAAATGAGAGGCTCTTTGATTATTTTTACTCCTCCTTGCAGCTCTCCATTCTTCCTCTCTTTCTTCCTCATTCCTTCCTTCCTTCCTTTTTATTTAAATTAAGAAACAACAATAAGCCTGGACTACATAGTGAGACCTCCTCTCTACAAGAAATAAACAAGATTAGCCGGGCATTGTGGCATGCATCTGTTGTCCTGGCTACTCATGAGGCTGGGGTGGGAAGATCACTTGGGCCTAGGAGGTCAAGTCTGCAGTGAGCCAAGATTGCACCAGTGCACTCCAGCCCGGGCAGCAGAATGAGATCCTGCCTCAAAAACAAAAGCAATACATATTTTCCAGAGAAAGATGATTTTTTTCCAAGACTAGGGGTGATCAACTCCTTCCTAATCAGTTCACTTGTGCTGTGGGAGAGACATGGAGGCCTAGCCCTACACAAAGAGAAAATGTGGTCCTTGCAAGTCAGGCATTTTACCAACTGTGTGATTTAATGAGCAAAAGCTTTCAAAGCTTATTTTAAAATAAGATTTTTAAAGGGTTTTTAAAATCTCAACTTTGGAAATTTTAATGGAGTTAAAAGATACTGCTGTAATTTCAGTAAGGGCCTTGATGTAAGAAAGTGACACACCTGCGAAGCCCAGCATGGGATGAGAATCACATGAGGGCAAGAGAAAAAATTCAACATAACTAGGAGGATGCCTCAACAAGATGAAAACTTTTCTCGGTTAAGGGTTTGCTTTTCAACAGCCCTTTGCTAAGAAGAATGCTGGATTCTAGATTAGGACCTTACTGCATACTATTAATAAGTCACAGTATAGTAAATTCCTTCTAGGGTCTGGTTTCAGAATGTTCTTTGATCATATCCTCTGCTATAACATTTATTTATTTGACTTTCAATAGTCTGAGTTCCTTCAGGACAGGGGCCATATCTTCTACAATTGTGTCAACAATTCCTGGTACAGAGCAAGCATTCAATAAACTCTTGTTGAATTACTGAATAACCAGCTGTTCTGTGTGCTGTTTATGTCTTCATAAACTTATGACTTGAAGCATCTATCTGAACATTGTTTTAGACAGACACAAGTGAGCCTTACCTGACAAAGTCATGATTGTCATCCTGAGGACCACTGAAGCACAGCCTTATACAAAAGTCAGCTTAAGAAGGTGTGTTTCTTTCTGGTGGGCTGTGAATTACACTGATAGCCTGAATAGGAGGACAAAAAATGTTCATGGAAAAGTATAAATATCAATGCAAGGCAATATGAGGATAGTGCCAAATGAATAGAGCAAATAATATGTGACTTCAAAGGCAGGAGAGGTTGATGTGGGCATAGGTTGGGGGTCAGGAGGTAAGATATGAAATGGTCTTAAGAGGATGAGTAGAATGTATACAATCGTAAGATGGAAAGTCATCAAGCAGAAAACCAGAAAGTTTTGCTTGTTGTTTTTATTTATGGACCCAACTCCACTTCAGGGAGCCCACGTAGCACATTCACAGCATAGACAGCCTCAGGCTGGTCTTAATGTTACTGAAAGAATTGGCTTCAGATTTTCCTCCTAGCTCAGGTTTTCCTCCCTGGCATTTTCTACTCTTTAGAGAAAATGGGGAAAAACACTGAGCTCTCTGTACTCTAGAAGATACTATAGGTATTGCTGTAATTCAATAAGGATTATTACTGAAAGGAGTAATAAAACAGTAGAACTAATAAAACAGAATGATAGCCCAATACACAGAGACAGAAGTGAAACCAGCTAGAAACAGCATAGCTTTTGATCCATTTATCAAAGCACTTTTGGGTTCAAGGCAGGGACCAAAAAAAAAAAAAAAAAAAATCAGAGAAGGTTAATCCATATCTAGAATCCTTTAATGAATAAATCATTTAAAATAGAACAGGGGAGACATGGTTTTTGATTGTTTTTCTTTTGTTTGTCAATTCACCTGAGTCCAAACCCTGTCAATCCATTCTAATGAGTTCTAGGTTTATAACTTTAATTAGTCCCCAATGTCATATTAGCAGTGGATTTGGGAGATTGTAGTATTTTGTAAGAAAATGTGCAAAGAAGAAAGAAAAATACCTTCTTTTGTCTAAAAATAAATCTCTACTGCTTAAAGGATCTAGGTTTCCCCCCCTTCTCCAACTCCCTTCTTTCCTTCTTTGTCCTCTTCCCTCCTTCCCTTCCTGTTTTCCTCCTGTTCATTTGTTTGATTTGGTTTCTTTTATTTGTTAGAATTGTTTAATTATTATTTATAAACAGAGTAAAATATTCTCAATATATAATGTAAAATGTCATTTGGCTTAAAAAATACAAAAATCTCCATGCAATTAAGTGTACTATATACTATCTTTGACCCTGTATTATTTGGAAGAAGATCTGCATTCTATCTAGTTCCACTGCTGGCTGTGAAATTTCACTTTGTGATATTGACAAAATTCCTTTACATCTCTATATCTAGGCGTCCACATTCATATGTAAAGGTATGTCTTGAGAATCTAATGCAGCAATGTCTACAAAAGTGCTCTAAAACATATTGAGCACCAATATTCAAGGAAGCTAATACTCATACAGGATGTATATCTGAATTTGTAGGTAGCATAATGTCTTTTATTCTCTCACATGTATTTATAACTATTTGTTATATTATAACACAGTTTTATATATATACACCTAAGAATCAGTATACTTTCTACAACGGTTAAAGGAATTTGCACTCCCACCAACAGTGCATAAGCATTCCCTTTTCCTTGCAACCTTGCCAGCATCTTTTTTTTTTTTTTTTTTTTTTTTTACTTTTTAATAGGCATTCTGATTGGTGGGAGATGGTATCTCAGTTTGGTTTTGATTTGTATTTCTGTAATGATCAATGATATCGAGCTGTTTCTCATATATTTTTTGGCCTCTGGAGAGCCAAATCAAAGATACATGACCTAAGATTAGTCAATTGGATGCTCTCAGCAGAGTGAAAGTCTTACAGGAGAAATGCAAATACCCAGTGACCAAAATCTAGGGCAGGGACCCAGGCCCTTAGTCTGTGTGTGTGTTTGTTTTTTAATTCTGTTATATAAACTGTGTATTTGGAAACTTCGTAGTGATCAACCACTAAATTTTTGCTAACCGATTAAATGGCTTCACAGCTGATTTACCTGTTATTGTTTCAACACACTTCAGAAAATTTATACTTATGAACAAGGAAGAAGAAAATGAATTGCCTGTAATCCCATACAACTCTTGATTACAGTGAATATTTCAGGATATACCATTCTGGGAATTTTTATATATACATATAGATATACATATTTATATGCATATGTATGTATATAAACAAACATATATAATATAAATATGCATATATTACATGTATAAGCATATATAAGATGATAAATATGTATAAATGTAAGCCAATTTATGTAATAAACAGGTATAACACATGTATAACATACATATACAAATTAATATAAAATGTAACCACCAATATTAATCATTCAACATTTTCCTCCTAGTAATTTTACTTACATAAGGGTTTTCAAGTTTCATTTTACAAAAGTGAACTGTGATGAACACTTATTGCTAATTTTTTTTTTGCTAAATTTTACAAATGATAATTTTTTGTGAAATGTGCTATTTTCCCAAGCCTATTTAAGTAACATTTGAGCTTTATATAGAACCTAGAACCAAATGAAAACATGTTTTTATCACTTCTAGCCCTGTTCACATAAAAAGTTCAAAATCCTCTTGCCTCCCTGTCTTTGTTGTTTGATTCCTCTCTGATTGCTTTTAATACCTCCAGACCTTCTTGGCTTTATCTCTCATTTGTGATCCTCAAATTAGTCCTTGGCCTGACCACAGAATTGGCTTCTTTTCTCCAGTTTTAAAACTTGGCATTCTCCTCTAGATGCGGCTTGCACTCCTCATCTGGCTTTGTTCCCTCTTGACCATTCTGGTAAACTGAAAATCAAGCTTCAGCTTGGCTGTGTCGTTCAGTCTGGCTAGAATTTCAATGCATGGCAAGGATAGAACATTTACAGTGGAAGGTTGTGGTCAGGGGGCCTTGAGTGCCAAAGTAAAGAGTTTAGACTCTTTTCTGTGAACACTGTGGCCCCAATAAAGGTTTTTGAATAGATTAATTTGGTATTTGTGTACAAAATAAAGCAGAAAGGGGAAAGCTTAGAGACTAGAGGCTACTACGGTCAGTCAAGTGATGGGTGTCTTGGTGATAAAATAGAAACAAAAAGAGGAAGTGACATTTTTAAAATAGACTCAGTGGGACTTGTATAAGCTATACACATATTATCATTATTAATAATAATATATGGATCATATGTGCCATGTACTGTGTGCCATGACATTAGTAGTAGTTTTTTTTTTTTTTTACAAGCAGTAGCCTGTTTGGTCCTTTCAACAACCTGAAATAGATAAAAATATTTTCCCACTTTTACAAATGAAAAACAGAGGACTAGAAAGGCTAAGTTGCCCAGGATCATGCAGCTAAGTGGCCTTCAAATCTACATTTCTCAAATTTCAGTGTCCATTCTCTTAATTAAGTTAACCTAGAAGGTAGTAACAGAAATAGGGAACACAGACGAATATTAAATTATTGGCATTGAATACACAGAGGAGTGATTTCTTAGGGGAAATCATTCTTTTTTTCTGTAATTAAAACTTTAATGACTGCTTCTGACTTTCAGGAAATACTTTTTATTCTATAAGATGTTGGAATAATCAGCCCACCCCTTCTCTCTTCCCCAAATCCCTCCCAGAGCTTCCTAGTCCCATTTGTGTGGAATGGAGCAGCTTGCATTGTTAGAGCTTTGCCTAAATTGTGATTGCAGAATTAGCCTCCTGCTGTTATAACTCTGGTGTTGTGAAATGAGATCTCATGATATAGTTACAGTCACCCAGTTGATGCTAATACATTTCAGTTGCTGTTTCTTCCCATACAAATAAAACTGCTGCCAAAAATATGTATTAGTTCCCAGTATAAAGCATCTCTTTGAGTTTAATCCAGCACAGTACACTAAGTTAAATGTTAAGGTGGCAGCACTTTTTTCATTAGAGGGTGTGGTCATATAGGAAACCATGTATGTCTGTTAAGTACAAGACCTAGTTCAGGCCGGGCACGGTGGCTCACACCTGTAATCCCAGCACTTTGGGAGACCAAGGCAGGCGGATCACTTCAGGTCAGGAGTTCAAGACCAGCCTGGCCAACATGGTGAAACCCCATCTCTACTAAAAATACAAAAAATTAGCCAAGCATGATGACTTTCCATCTTACGATTGTATACATTCTACTCATCCTCTTGAGACCATTTCATATCTCACCTCCTGACCCCCAACCTATGCCCATGCCTGTAATCCCAGCTACTTGTGAGGCTGAGGCAGGCGAATCGCTTGAACCCAGATAGTCGAGGTTGCAATGAGCCGAGATCGCACCACTGCACTCCAGCCTGGTGACAGAGCAAGACTCTGTCTTAAAAACAAACAAACAAACAAACAAAAAACCTAGTTCAGGTTTGTAAATGCAGTACAGATAATTTCTTCTTCCTAAGAATAACTTTCACTGTAGCAGCATATTTACTACAAAATTTCCCAGCTAGCTGCATAAAAAATAATATATATCATAAAATAGTACATTATTGAGAGTCAATCTCTCCCTGATTGGGGAATAAAATATATTTTAGCCAATTCTTTATCGTTGCTAGCACATACTCTATAAAAATACCTGATGACTTGTCCAGATATTTTTTGATTTATCTGAGCAACAATTTTTTTTCTCTAGTTTTCTCTTCTGGGAATAATGTTTAGTCTTTTATTTTTGTTAAGTATCACCATCCCAAGGTACAAAGAGAGAAATGACAGGCAAGGTTTAGTGTGCAAGATTCACTTTCCTTTTTAGACCTTATTGAAATCATTCTAACCACATGGATAAAAACTATCTGCCAAATACACGTCTCCTCTTTCAACTGAAGCTCAAGGATCAACTTCTCCAGGCAACTTGCCCAGATTCAGAGTTACCAAACCAGTAGAAAATATAAAGAAATCTACTTGAAAAGGTGGAATCTGGTAGTCAATAGGAATGGAGTAATGTTTCAAATGACCTAGTTAATACAAAAAAATTGTTGGTTATTTCCAAATTCTTATTTCTAACGAAATACCTCCCCCCAAATTGTAATCAAACCACTGACATGATGGAGGTACTTGGCCTTCTTAGTAGGCATCTCAAATTTATGATCAGTGCTGAACTCAAAATTTTTCCTTTATTATTTTTTACTTTGTCTTTTCTCTCTCAGTGCATTGCACTGCTATTGCTCAGGACAAAATCAGATTTGAGCTGCTTTTTACTTTTCCCGTATAGCCCACCCTTTTTTTTTTTTTTTTTTTTTGTAACTTTTATTTTAGGTTCTGGGGTACATATGCAGGTTTGTTATATAGGTAAACTTGTGTGATGGGTAAATTTGTGTCTTGTTGTACAGATTATCTCATAACCCAGATATTAAGCCTAGAACCTATTATTTTTTTCTGCTTCTCTCCCTCCTCCCACCCTCCATCCTCAAGTAGACCCCAGTGTCTGTTGTTCCATTTTTTGTGTGTATGAGTTCTCACCATTTAGCTCCCACTTACAGGTGAGAACATGTGGTATTTGGTTTTCTGTTACTGCATAAGTTTGCTAGGATAATATCCTCCAACTCCATCCATGTTCCTGCAAAAGACATGCTCGCATACTTGTTTATGATAGCCCACTTTTAATCCAACATTAAATCCTATTGCCTGCATCTTCAACATGTAGATGTGTGTGTATGTGTATATATATATACACTAATCATATGTAATATATATGAATTATATATGCTAATTATATATAATATATACTAACATGTAATATATGTGAATTATATATACTAATTATATATTATATACACTAATTAGCAATAAACTTTAACTCTCTCTCTCTATATATATATATATATATATATATGGATCTTCATCTGTCTGTTAGAGAAAACAGTGCTTAAGCTAAAATTTATTGGGAATTAGTAGGACAATGAGGGCTTAGGTGACAAACTCAAGCCATTCAGCGAGGAGAGGAGCGGTCATGGTAGTGGTGACAGGAGAAACAAGTGCCCACACCTAAGTGAAATGAAGTGAGGCTAAGAGAACTGAATGAATCTGAGGCAGAATATAAGATGTCTTTGTTAGTCCATTCACAGACCATTCAGACCCGTTTGAGCTCTCTGGTGTCTGGCTTTCATATTAAAAGAGGGAGCTACTATTTTGTACCCTAGGGTGAAAGACATAGCACACTTTGGGGAGGGGAACTCTAATTCGTAGTGTTTGCCACTTTCTGTAGTATAAATACTCCCACCATCACCAATTTCAAGATACCAATATCAACTCTCTGAATGCTGAGTTGAGAAGAGATGTAAAGAATCAGCTCTCACTTGGCAGTGGTGGCCTGGCACACAGCTACTGGGGATACAATTTTCATTAATCACAATGTTCCTTCAAGGTGTTGGCCAGCAACTATCTCCTAAGCAAGTTGAGGCAAGAGAGCGAGTGAAACAAGTAACAGCCTCATGACATAACTGATATTCTTACCTCCTTACTATTCCTTCCTTTGGAAAGGAGTTTAAAGATATTGCCAGCCCATGAGGGCTTTACCCTCAATTGTGTCTTTGTGTGTGTGTATGTTTAATCACTAAGGTGTAAATTTGGGCTGCAAATCCTCATGGGAACCAGCTAGTGGTTATGACTTATTTCAGGGACTGTTCCATCCATTCCTCTATACCCTACCATTGTCTTCAACACCAAAGACATTTTCATAGCAAAATCTCAAGGATGAAGAAAGGGTAAGAGTTAGTTTTGGTTTAGTCTTATCTTTAATGTATTTTTTTCTGATTTCTCTGTTTTACTGGGGGAGAGGATCTCCATTTAAAATTCCTCCTTACCAAGGACCCTGGGCATTGACTTCTGAACTTCAGGGCTCACTAGGCATCAAAAGAGATCAGTTTTACCCATTTTGCAAATACCTTTGGGGAAAAAGGTTTAGACAATTCTTGGCTAAACTCTGGTATTTCTGCTTTTGCTTTGGTCAATGGTGGACAAACTACTCGATATTTAAATGAAGTTTTATTAGGGCACAGGCATGCACCTTTATTTACACATTATTTATAGCTGTTTTACAATGATGGTGTTGAGTAATTGTGACATAGACTGGCCAACAAAACCTGAATTATTTATTATCTAGCTCTTTATGGGAAATATTTGCCAACCTCTGACTTAACTAATCGATTCTTAAATTTTTATCCTAGGATTTCTTTATAATCTTTAAAATTACTGGGATCCTCAAAGACCTTTAAAAATTATATCTTTTTATTTTTCATATTAGAACTTAAAACTGATAAATTAAAAATACATTACTTTATAAAAAATAGATTAATCACATGTCAACACTAATTTGTAGTATTGACATTACATTTCACATTTCATAAAATAACATATGAAAAACAACTAAATTTCCAAAACTTAAAAAAGTGTGATATTAATATTACATTTCTGTAGTTCTCTTGAAAGTCTAGTTTAATGGAAGCTAGTTAAATTTTTATTTGTTTGCACTCAGTTTGCTGTGATTTATTGTTTTGGTTGAAGTATATGAAGAAAATGTGGTATTATATAAATACACAGTTGGGAGAAAAAGGAATATTTTAATAGACTCTTTGGATGGTAGTGGATATTCTCCTCTAATATTACACCAAAACTTATAGAGCGGTAGCTTTTTAAAGGTTAATGGTAATGTGAAATTTTAAAGCATATCAATGAATTTTTATATTCAATTATATTAAATCTATCTTGCTTTTTGAATGCATATTTTACCAATGCATTTTGTACATATGCATTTTATAACTTAATGTGTTAGTAATTTGGAAAATATTGATTCATTCGGTTTTGAAGCTATTCCAAATGTTTATACAATTGTCTTAGTCATTTCAAGCTGCTATAACAGAATACCATAGACTGGGTGGCTTAAACAATATAAATGTATTTCTTGCAGTTCCCAAGGCTGGGAAGTCTAAGATTAGGGTGCTGGCAAATCTGGCGTCTGGTGAGGTCTTTTTTCTTTGCAGATTGTAAAATTCTTGTTGTATCCTCACATAATATGGAGAGCAAGGAAGCAAACTCTCCATATCTTTTCTTTAAGAGTACTAATCCTATCATGGAATCCCTATCTTCATAACCTAATTGCCTCTCAAAGGCTTCCTCTCCAAATACTATGAACATATGAATTTTGAGGGCACACAGTCATCCCATAACAAAAAATATTTTTTAAATATGTTAAGAGCAACATAAACTGAAAGCAAGCAGAAGAAAATAAATAATAGCAATTAGAGCAGAAGCAAATGAAATTTAAAAAAAGAAAATTGAAAGCAAAACCAAACCTGGTTCTTTGAAAAGTTCAGTAGATTTAATAACCCCTAGCCATGTTAACATGGAGAGAAAAGGAAGACACAAATTACTTATATCAGAAATGATGGAGAATCCATTACTACCAATCCCAAGGACATTAAAATTATTAAAAAATGGAATATTATAACCAACTCCATGCCCACAAATTTGCTAACTTAGATGATATATGCCAATTCCTTGAAAGATAGACTATCAAAACTCATGCAAGGAGACATAAATTACATGAGTAGCCCTATATATATATACTAAAAAAAGAAAAAAATCATTAACCTTCTTTTAAAAAAAGTGCCAAATACAGATGGTTTTACTGAATTCTACCAACCATTTTGGAAATAAAAGATACCAATTTGCTACAATCTCCTCTAGGAAATAGATGCAGGGAGAGACTTTTTCACAGATTCTATGAGGCCAGCATTACCCTAATAAAAAAATCAGTTAAAGACATTACAGAAAAGGAAAACTATAGACAAATATCTATCATGAACATAAATATAAAAATCTTCAACAACATATCAGGAAATTGAATCCAACAAGTATAAAGAAAATTAAATACCATGACCAGTGGGCTTTATTCCAGGTATGCCAAGCTGGTTCAACATTCAAAACTCAATTAATGTCATGTTAATAGGCTAAAGGAGAAAAATCATATGATCACATCAACAGATACAGTAAAAGCATTTGACAAAATCCAATGCATACTCATGATTAAACTCTCAGCCGACTAGGAATAGAAGTAGAATTTTCTCAACTTGCTAAATACTTAATGATGAGAAACTAGATGCTTTCCCACTAAAATCAGAAACAAGGTACTGCGATCACTCACATTGAACATTATACTAGAAGTCCTAGCTAAGGCCATAAGACAAGAAAAGGTACACAAAATGGAAAATAAGAAATAAAACTGTCACCCCAAGAAAGAAAAAGTGTGTGTGTATCTATATAGATATAGATACATATATTTTTAAAGAGTTTTATTTCATATATATATGAAATACATATATATATGAGATCACATGATTGTCTATGTAGAAAAACCCAACACATTGACAAGAAAACTCCTGGAATTAGTAAGCAATTATAGTAGTTTTGCATGATACAAACTTAATATACAAAAGTCAATTGTTTTTCTATGTATCTAAAATTAATAACTAGAATTTGAAATTAAAACACAATGCCATGACATTTTTATGAGTGAGTGAGAGAGAAAAAGAGTGATACTTAAACAAAAATCTAACAAAATATGTATAGGATCTACATGAGGAAAACCAGAAAACTGATGAAAATCAAGGAATATATAAATAAATTGAGATGTATTTCATATTTGCAGAAAGGAAGGCTCAAAATTCTTGAAGATGTAAATTCTTCCCAACTTGAGCTGAAGATTCAGGGCAATTCCAATCAAAATTTTAGAAAGTTATTTTGTGAATACTGACAAACTGATTGTAAAGGAATAATTTATATCTATATGAAAAGGCAAGGACTCAAATAACCAACATAATTCTGAAGAAAATGAATAAATTTGGAAAACTGACACTGACTTCAAGACTTATTATAAAGTCGCAATATTCAAGTGAAGTGGTGATAGGGAAAAATAGATGAATAAATCAATGGAACAGAACAGAAAATTCAGAAATCCACATACACAAATGGCACTGGAACAACTGGACATCCACATCCAAAACAGTGAATTCAGATCCATATTTCTATCTTTTATGAAAATCAACTCAAAATAGATTATATAAATGCAAAACTATAAAATTTCTAGAAGATCAACAAGAAACTCTTGGTGACCTTGGGTTTGGCAATGAATTTTTAGATAGGACACCAAAAGCATGGTCCCTGAAAGAAAATTAATAAATTAGACTTCATTAAAATTTAAAACTTCTGTGATGCAAAAGACACTGTTAAGAGAATGAAAAAGACAAACTACAGACTGGGAGAAAATATTTGCAAAACATATAACTGACAGAGGATTTTAAAAAATATACAAAGATCTCTTAAGACTAAATATTAGTAATAATAATACACATAAAATACCTCAATTACAAAATGGACAAAAGATCTGAGCAGATACCTCACGAAACAAACATATCAAAAGATGCTCAGCATCACATACAATTAGGGGATTGCAAATTAAAACAACAAAGAGATACTACTAATGCCTATTAGAATGACTTAAATCCAAAAACCATACATCACTACATGCTGGATAGGATGTGGAGTAACAGGAATGCACATTCATGTATTAGTGTGAATGCACATGGTGCAATTGCTTTGGAGGAGAGTTTGGCAGTTTCTTGGAGTGCTAAATTTAATCTTAGCATACATGCTAGCAATTGTGCTTCAAGATACTTACCCAAGTGAAATGAAAGCATGTCCACACCAAAACCTGTGTACAAATATAGCTGCTTTATAGCAGCTTTATTCGTATTTGCTAAAAAATTGGAAGCAACCAAGATGTTATTCCATAGATGAATGGATAAACTGTGGTACATCTAGATAATGGAATATTATTCAGTGATAAAAAGAAATGAGCCACCAATCCATACAAAGACACAGAGGAAACTTAAGAGCGTATTGCTAAGTGAAAGATGCTGGTCTGAAAAGACAACATACTGTATGATTCCATATGATCTGGAAAAGGCAAAACTACAGACAATAAAATGATCAGGAGTTTGGAGAGATGCAGAGAGAGATTAGGTGAAACACAGGAATTTTTATGTCCCTGAAATTCTTCTGTGGGATAATGTAGCACAGACACATAACATTTTCTATTTATCTAAACACATAGAATGACACACACAAACAACCCTTATATGCACTATGGAATTTACTTAATTACAGTGTATCAATATTGATTCATATTGAACAAATGCAATGCACTAGTGCAACATGTTAATAATACAGAAAGCTGGGGGTGGAGGAGGGAATATATGGTAGCACTCTATACTACCTGCTCAATTTCTCTGTAAACCCTAAACTGCTAAACAAAATTAGAGAGTCTATTGATTTTTAAAAATTATATTTGTTAATATCACCACCAATTTTCTCAGAAAAGTATGTATAGGACGACTGTCAAGCTCATGGAGGCAGATATAAGTTTTCCAAAATTTTATCTTATTTTTTGCTCAAAGCTCAAATTTTATCATTGGCAAAAAATACTGTCACTTGTTTTCCTTGAAGGGACAGTCTTGCTTTCTTTATTCATTTTTAAGAAAAAAATTGGAAAATACCCAAATATGAATAACTAAAGTTTTTCTGTCCGCTCTTTCAATTAAAAATGGAGAACCACACAAAACGTGGCTAGTAGAGCTCACAGGTCAAAAGGCATGTGGACTTTTCCTCAAGACAAACATTAGTTTTGGTTCCACTGAAAATGCTTTGTTTCTGCCCATTTCATCCCACAAAGTATTAAAAAGATATGTACTCAGTGGTCAATGTTTTTAAAATTATTTTTACTACTCAATTAAAGATATTCTTAAGTGAAACTCCCTTCCTCTGCTTTTTCTCTGTGAGTCCGTGTAGAATACCCTGACCACTACTACAATTTGGGCTACCATCTTAACTTGGGCCAGGCTACCTGCAGTTTTTAAGCCCTCCTCCCCTTTAATTTCTTCTGCACCACAAGTGCAAATGTCAGCCCAGTGAAAAAGGCAAGTAACATTTCAGTATTCTTATGAAAATAGTTTTGACCTCATACACCTCCAAGTTGGTGTCAGGGTCCTCCAGACATAGATGGACTACAATCTGAAGAGTACTGGCTTAGATTTTGGTTCTATAAATATTTTTATATTTTCAATTTAAAAAAATGGTTTAAAGAGAATTTCAACCTAATTTTTATCTATTATGTCAACAGAGAATTGGTCTGCATAATGTAGCTCATCATCTGAATAATTAGAGATTGAAATCCATCCGACCAGTTTTTTTTTTAACATCTGCCTGATCACTTTTGATAGTATCTTGTTGCTTCCTTATTCTGTCTTTTTAGTGTTTACTTATCATTATAACTGAAGGCAAACAGATCACATTTGGTTGAACTTAATAGGTGAAAGCCTGAGTATATAAATTGAGGGTGCTCTTCCTTAGGAGGTATTTGTACATGCTTCCTGCAGAAAGCCTGCTGGCACTACTCGTTGGATAAACACTGTCTTCCCCCTGAGGGTCCTGGTTCAATGCAGGGTTGAATATTGCATCAGCATCTACTCTAGAGCAAGTCCAGCTTTTTCTTTGGCTTATTTATCACCGTTCAAGTTTCTGTGTGCTATTTTTTAATGTTATTCTCTTAGTTTCTCATGAAGCAGCTATATCAAGCATGCTTATTTTCCTCTATCTAGAATCTATTCCTATTTCATAGATGGAGATGATAGAGTTTAGAAGGAAGACCCTGAACTTGCCTGAATTGTGTGACTTTTTTCATAGATTTTTCTTTTTATCGCAGTCAGTTGAGATCCTTATTGTTTTCACAGCACTTATTCCTAGCTAAAATTATATTTTTAAAGTTTACCTGTTTATTATCTGTCTCCTATATCAGAATATAAACTCTAAAAGGGTGGAGACTTTTGTCTTATTCTGCCCTATGCTTAGAGCAGTGCCTGGAACACAGCAAATTCCCACCAAGCGTTTACCAAATAAATGAATGAGTGAAGTTGGAATTTCCATCTATTGATGAAGTTAATCAGTAAAGTTGCTGCTCAGTTGAAGAGGGTTACTGACTCCCCTAATTTTAGAGCCTTGATTCTCAGTTTGCCCTAAAAGTCTTCTGTTTATTACCTTTGTATATTTCTGTAGCTATTTCAGCTGACAGAATCTACTATAGTCAATAACCTTTTCTTATGAATGAGACCCTTGTATCCCAGATAGTGAAAGTGGTTTGCTCATGGTCACCTGACCACTTTTTGGTAGAACTTGAACCACAAGCGCCTAACCATGTGTCATACATAGATCTTCACTTCTTGTAACTCGAAGAGGCTAGAAGCATTCTCTGGTTATTATTAATTCCAAATGAGGAAAGCCGACAGGCAGCATTAACTTGGGAGTTTGAGGAGATTTCCAGGTCAAGGTATGAGTCAAATAGAAGCAAGAAATTGTAAGGAGTTGGTTCTGAAACCATTTTTTAAAAACTACACTTTTCTGACCACTGAAAAGGTTCATTCTTAAACTCTGGTCAGAGACCAGATGAGACTAGTCTCTCTGTAGGAGACTGATGGATAATGCCCTTCAAAATGAGTACTACTCTTCCAATTTGTGAAACATAGAATTTAAGCAAATAACAACCTTTCACTGCTTGATTCTGGTGTAGGGATCTATACCCATCTCTCATTCCTTCTATAAAAGCCTTGATAAATATGACTCATTTTATATCTATGTCAGATGAGCAGTATCAGCCCTTAGTATCATTTCTGCACCATTGAAGTCTCTCTCTGAATTTCCCTTTTCTTGTCAAGTATGACACTTTAAGGATAGATTTTTCTTCCCAGGCCAGTACAGTTAAGCTAATAAAACAAGTTGATACCCAACCATTTTTTATTTTCTTTTTAAATGCTTTAGAAATCACTATGTGTTAGGACACTCATCAAACAAACCCACATTTTGACACCCACATTAATATCCAAAGAGACCATTTAATGAGCAGTGTTCTTACCAAGAAGAATGAAGAACTTTTGAATGGCAAAATAATCTAGAATTGCACATCAGGTGAAATGTTACCGAGAGACAGAGATGGAGGTTTTAGAACTTGGAGAGGTTTGGAACCTGCATAATGCATGAATAGGGACCAGTGTTCCCGCTGCTGTGATCTTCCCAGGATAACCTCCCTTTTCTGCTAATGTACCAGTGCATGGGATAGCAAAGTCAAAATAAAATGGGTCTTTGTTTGGGGGAGAGACGAGGAAGCTGGCCTCCTCCCCCATGACTCACCCAGCTGGCTGTGAGGTTGAGAGAGTCTTTTTTAAGACTGGGAGGAGAGCGGAGGAGGCAAGAGAAAAGCTCTGGAAGGCTATGCAGAAATTAACTCTTCTGAATAGCACATAAGAAGGTGCATATGTGAATTAGATGGATACTTGATCTTGCCAGGAAGCATGCAGTTTGTATAAAAGTGAAATTTAGAGAGATGCACACCTAAAACAGATTGTAGGGGACCTACAAGGGTTGGCTGAAACAGAATTTCCCAGGATCCATCTGTGCTTATTCTTTTCTAGCCTAGAGAGTATCTGGAACAGGACCTGTAGCCTGGTAGACATTCAACAAACAGCAGCTGCCATTACTGTCATGAATTTGGTGGCCTCAATTCTACTTTGGAGGTATAGTGGCAAAATATACTGAACATCATCTTAGGATTCCAAAAACCACATGTATCCCAACTTCCCCTTCCTATTTGTTTTGATATAGACAAACTATTGAATCTGGGACTCAATTTTCTAATATGGAAAATGGAGGTAAAGCCTGTCCTATATATCTACATACTACATAGGATTGTATCAAGGAAAGTAAAGATGCTGAATGTAATAATGATTTGTTAGGGAAAAAGTACAAAGGTTGATGGCAGTGTTGATGATAATGACAGTATTACTAGCTACCTATGAAATATTATGAGGCATAGAACTAAGGAAATTTCACATAGATTGCATGATACATTTTTATAGAAACCTCATGAAATAAATATTTGACAGCTGAGGAAATTGAAGCTCAGAGTAGGTGCTACAGGTTGGGTAAGAAAAGTAAGTGCTAGAAACAGGTTTTGAATGGAGGTATGTATTCTTTTCTGTATACTATGCAACTTATTATTAGCTAATATTTATTGAGTTTTTACTGTAAGCCGGGCACTACCCAATGCACTCTGTGTATATTACTTCATTGAATCCTCACAACACTACTCTGAGGGAGAAATTAAATACTGCTATCATCATTTTACAGTTGAGGAAATAATATCTTCACTATTATTCTATTCATTGTACACAAGGCCAGGTCCCAGCCCCAGAAAGCTTTCTTCTAACTGGGTCACAGAGGGTTCCAGCTGCCCACCCACTACCGGCCCCACAGGGATCTAGGAGAATGCTATTTATGTCTCTTGCCCATCCCACAGAGCCTGGCACCCAGCTCCCTGGGGGAGGACTGCTCTTTGGAATTCCTGGCACTGTCTCCATTCTCCTCCTCCTCATACGCTGCTCATCTCTCCCAGTAATGCCTGCATTCAGTTTGTCTTTTAGCTCAGGCACAAGCAAGCATGGCCCATGCTTATGGGACCCAAACTGGTTACTGAAATCTAGCCAATGCCTCTGGCATCTCATACTTTGGAAAGGGGACTGAAAGTAGTTACCAGGGGCAGGATCTTCACCTGCAGCTAACCCTCTGGAAGGTTTGTTAGAAGGATTTCTCCACCTGTCAAAACCAAGTTTGCTGTGCAGCTGGGTTTGCTGCATGTCTGTGGGGCATTTCCTTCCTGTTTCTGCAGCCCCTTCGGCACTGGGGAGCTGGTAACCTAGGAAATGGCGGGGTGTGGGAGAAGAAGGCTTTGGTGGCGCTGAGTTGCCAGTGTGATTGTCAGCCTGGTGGGCCGATTCTGAGGGGGTAGGTGTGTGAGAGGGTGGCTGAGGGTGCTGGGCGCGTGCGTGCCTATGGTAGCTGGAGTGCTGGCACAGCATGTGGGTGTGATTGCAATGTGAGTGATGCACACTGAGGATAATTGTCAGGCAGCTCAGATTTTTTTCCTCTGTCTTTTTTTTCTTTTCTTTTTTTCCCCTAATTTATAGTAGGTAAAGAAATCCTCCCCTGCATCAGCAAGATAATATTTTTGAAAAGTTTCCAAGGGGATGAATTATGTGCTGTCTCAATTCCTCAGTGTTATTGATTCTCCAAGACTTTGTGACTAATATTTCTTAGTGAGGGGGCCTGGGGTCTGGGTGAAGCTTGAGAAGCCAGCCTTGCCTCCTTTTTAGCATGAAAGGAATGCAAGCCAGATGCATCCTGGGGAAAGGTCACCTGCAGAGGCCAACCTTAGTTTTTGTATCCAACCTTCACTCCCCATCCCCACCTTTTGGTAGTACTGGATCCAAGTTTGCTTTAGAAAGACACCCCACCCTTATTCTCGATTCACGGGTTTGGGAAAGACTATCCCCACACCCCTTTAGGAAAGGCTCATAACCCAGACCCAAGCCATATTAGCATATGCCATGTAACTATTACAATGACCAGTTCAAGCATGGGCTGGAGACTCAGATCAGACTGAAATGTTCTTATTGAAGAATTGAGATTTTTTTTTTCCAGAGACAGGGTTTCATTCTCTTGCCCAGGCTAGAGTGCAGTGGTGTGATCATAGCTCACTTGGAGGTTCAGCTCAGCCTCCCAGGCTCAAGCGATCTTCCCACCTCAGCCTCCCAAGTGGCTGGGATGACTGTGCCCAGCTTGAAGGAGGATTTTTTTTTTTTTTAATTTCTAAAACGAAAGATGCAATTTTAGAATTTTTGGCAATAATCTTATCGAGATAGTCTGCATGAAAACGGAGCTAACACTACAGAATTTAGGAAGAGGGAGAGGAACACAGTCTAAGTCATATCATCTAAGCCTCTGGATCCAGCTGTTCTTGAGGCAGGTTCTAGGCCTAAACTTTTTCATCATATAAACCAATTAGCTCCTTTTGTACTGCACTCAGTTTGAGATGAGTTTCCTGTGACAGGAAAACTGCTTTTCAACTGGGAGAGATTATGCCAACAGGGACATTTGGCAATGTTTGGAAATGCTTTTGTTTGTCACAGTGGAGAAGAGGTACTACTGGCATGTAGTGGATAGAGGCCAGGGAGGTGGCTAAATGTTCTGTGATGTGCAGGACAGCCCCCGCAATAAATAATTTCTGGTCCAACACGTCAATAGTGCTGAGGTCAACAAACTTGCCACACATGAAGCTATCAAATCTGCTGATCCATAGCAAGGCTGTCTTTCTCACTTCTCCCTTCCAGGTAACAGTTTATCTTGCCATGGATGAAACCTTGAATTAGAGGCTTATGAGGGACCCTGAGGCTTGTGATGCCTCAGAGGTGATGCTGCTTGCAAAGTCAGCTCTGACCTTAGTTCTCAAGGGCTTTGGCTTCCAAAGGAAAAACTGCAAATAGGTAGAGGACAGACAAGGTCCCTGGACTTTCTATATCTGGGTCTATGATCTTACTTCAAAGTTTTGGAGTAAGAAATTCTGTAGATCCTGATTTACTACCCATCATTCATTTAATACATTTAAGCTCTGTGCCGGGGGTAATGCTAAACACTTTACAGGAATGTCTAATGGTAGGCTTTTCTTCAACCACAGGGAAGAAGTTGAGGAAATGTCCTCACTTTATCTCCATCTGCATTTAGGGATCTAAAAGTATATGTTCCTCCAAGTTCCAAAGTCTACATAGAGGTTTTGTAGACTTTTCCATCTGGATGAGTAGGTTCTCTAACTGTTGTCCATCTCATGCACCTTTCTCTGAGGCAAATACACTTTGAATTCTGGTAAAAGTGTTTATATACTAGAAATGGTTGGAGTGATGTTCTCAGACCAGGTGAGATTTAGTGGTGTGTAATTTAGGGGAGAAGGGCTGAGGTGCCATGAGGTGAGATCTCTTTTTCATGCGGTGTTCCTGTCTCTTCTCTGTACCTGTGATTTGCCACTTCTTTAAGAAATAACCTGGTCTCAGACTCCTCACTACCATTTGGTGCTGTGCAAATTTCATACCTTTTGGTGTTAGTGCCAGGTCCAAAGGAATGTATGTGTGTGCATGTTTGTGTGTGTGTGCCTGTGTGCATGTGATCACTTTAGCCTCCCATCATCTCAATTAACCATGCCCTGCATTTTTGACACAGGCAAAAGATGTTTTTTTTCAGTTTTGTTCAAAGTACTATGTGTCAGTGCAACTTCAAGGAACAATGACTCCACTCCTATCATTTTGCCTCCTCCTGATTTGTAGATATTTCAGTTTTCGCTTCTGAGCTTTCATTGTCAATGGTTTGTTTTTACCAGTTATTTTTAGAACGCAGAAGGAGAGTTGGATGCCTGCACTTCCGTTCCCATGGTTGGATAGATGGGAAGAGATGGTGGTTGTCTTATACTTTGACCTATTGCAACTTTTTCTATAGAGTATCTAAAATTGATTATCTCACCACCACAAGGATTGTTTTTCCTTATTACTCTGTTTTACAGATAAGAAAACTGAAGCAGAGAATAGGTGTTACCTCTCTAAGTCACATTTCTAATAGATGATAAAGGTTAGATTCAGTTTAATCTGGCACCAAAGGCTACTTGTAACTACTCTGCTAAACCACATTCTATCCCATAATCAGGAGTGTTGGACTTTATTTAGAATTGATCTTCCCAAATCACCTGGTGAGCAACTCAATATATATATATATTTTTTGACATGGAGTTTTGCTCTTGTTGCCCAGGCTAGAGTGCAATGGCGCAATCTCAGCTCACCACAATCTCCGCTTCCTGGGTTCAAGCGATTCTCCTGCCTCAGCCTCCCAAGTAGCTGGCATTACAAGCATGTACCACCACGCCCGGCTAATTCTGTATTTTCAGTAGAGATGGGCTTTCTCCATGTTGGTCAGGCTGATCTCAAACATCCAACCTCAGGTGATCCACCCGCCTTGGCCTCCCAAAGTGCTGGGATTGCAGGCATGAGCCATCTCACCCGGCCCAGTATTTCATACTTATAAAAATGATTCCAACTATTGAGACAGAGACTGAGTGAAGGGAAGTCATTATTGTCAGGTATGAAACCTACTTTCTGTGTGACTGGTGATTAAATAAGCTGGGCTTGGTATAGTGCAATCAGGAGGCAAATAGATTCTGTTTCATATCTGCCCCTTTTAATCTATTCTGTGAATTTAACACTATGTATGATTTGTCTATTGCTGCATAACAAATTACCCCCAAATTTAGCAGCTTACAATAACAAACGTGCAGTATCTCACATAGTTTCTCAAAGTCAGAAATCTAGAAACAGCTTAGCCAGGTGGTTCTAGCTCTCACACTCTATTGTGGCTATAGTCATAATGTCAATGGGGGTTATAGTTATCTGAAGACTTGACTAAGTCTGGAAAACTCACTTCCAAGATGGGTCACTAATATGTCTCTGGGTAGAAGTTCTCAGTTCTCAACACAGAGACCCCATAGAGTTGCTTGAGTGTCTTCATCGCATGACAGCTGGCTTACTCTAAAGTGACTAATCTATGCAGGAAGGCAAGGAAGAAGCTCATGTAGTGTCTTTTACAACATAGTCCCTAGTCATACACCATCACTTTTTCCATATTTGATTTTTTAATTTTTTTTTTCAGAGACAAGGTCTCATTGTGTTGCTCAGGCTGGATTCAAATCCATGTGCTCAAGTAATCCTCCTGCCTTAGCCTCTCAAGTAGCTGGGATTACAAGCATACGCCACTGTGCCCAACTTACTTCCTTTATAGTCTTTTCTTTATAAAGAAGTCATTAAGTCTAGCTCACACTCAAGATGAAGTGGGTTAAACTCTACCATTTGAAGGAAGGGCTATCAAAGAATTTGTAGACACACCTTAAAGCTACAATGTACTGCTTCCTCGAATAAAATCTCAGACACAGCTTTGAACTCTTCTGGTCATTCTCATATAGTAAAACTATCCAGCCCAGTTTAATAAAAACTCCTACTCAATTTTAAGCTTCTAACTTTGCCCAATTGAGGCTTATTCACTAAAGGGAAGGAAGGTTTTGGTTGATTCTTTCTCTCTCTCTTTTTAATTCTCATTCATTTGCTACTATTGGGGGTCCCTCTAGAGTCAGGCGTTGATGGGTTTGGGTAAGAAGATCTAGAAGGCACATTCTGATTTTGTTAATGCCTGTGTTTGGTAGTGCCAAAGCTGAGGGTTTCTCTTACTAACAGCCCTTTTTGGGGTCTTCAGTGGTTCTTCTCATAGGAACCTTCCCTAATACAGATAGAGCACTGAAAGTGAGATCTTCTCTATTTGGCCACTTCACAACTCTCTCCTCCGTCTCTATCTTCCCTTTCTGTGCCACTACCATCAACTCAAGCCACAGCCAAGGTCTTCAGTGTTTCTCCTAAAACTTCTCATTTAGTTTTAGATGAAAAAGAGACACCCTTCTCTCAATATTCATGGTGAGGGTTTAGTGATTGAGAAAACATCTTCCAAGTATTCTTTTCCACCCACATCTTAAACCTGCAACATCTAGGTGGTTGATGAACTAAAGATTGAAGATCCATTATCAACAGCTTCAATGTATCCTAATTATGAGGCCCACTGCCTATTGTATTGTCTTCAACTGTTGAAGCTTCTACAGGACTTGCAAAGAACAGAAAAAAATAATGTCTAATACTGTATTATATCTATATAAGGTGACTAATAATTCCTCAAATCTTAATCTCTTAAACATTAGCTCAGATAATTTTTCTCCTAGAAATGGGGGCAAAAATGTTTCTCTTGATAATGGAGATAAAGGTTTGATTCCAAAACTCCCAATTCTATAGTTAATTTCAGATGCAAATTTGATCATAAGTATGAATTTAGTTGAGGAAATATAAAGTGATGTACCAGTATAATCCATCAAAAAATCTCAGCTGCATTCTTACACCAGCACAGCAGTATCCTGGCAAAGATAATCATGTTTCTGAAGAGTCCTATTGACTCTTTGGAAAGCCTGGCTTAATTACAAGCCATAGCGTATTCATACACATTTATTATTGATACAGTACTTAGCCTTCTGGCTTCTCCACACTTTCCCTGACAGAAACCCATTACCTCCCCTGCTATGTTTACTTTTCTGATGGAAGTTAACTTTACAGGATGTCATGGGAAGGCAATGGTAGACTGAAAATCCTGCCCATGGCTTGGAACTTTATCTCGACTATTTCTCTGAGAAATGAGACCCCATGTATGATTTATGAACAAAGGTATGCATATTTCTCTCAATACTAAAATGCCTTAATATGTGTGCCTCTTATGGAATTTTCATCTCTATATTATAGATATTTCTGTATTTGAGTTTTGTAGTAGAATGTATGCTCCTGTATTTGCATTCAAATTCTGTACTACTCCTCTCCTCACCTCAATCCCTGCTCCCAGATAAAGACTAACAGGAATATGGTGAACTCTTAAATCATGTATTAACTTGGGTAATGGATAGATAAGAGAATAGTGAGATGAGCCACTGAAGAATTAAATGTTCTCAGAAAATCCACTTTACTAAACTCTACAACCCCTTTTTAGAGAACCAACATTGCTCTCTTCTCACCCCGCTTCATGAAGAGCAGAGGTTGGAAATATGTCCAACAGGTCACAGATGATTGAGTCAGAACTGTTCAGCTGGCTCAAGTTAAGCCAAACAAATTCTTCCTGAAATTTAAATGTGTAAGATAGTAAATTATCTAGATAAACTTTTGTCAGGCAGTACTGATACAGTTGGGTTAAAGACAGAATTAAGGATAAGCACAAAAAAAATGCAGAGACGGGCATGGGTTAGCCCTTGAGAGAATGACTGTTTTGGTTCCTGATGACTTTGTAGTCCCTGATAACTTTTCAGTTTTCAGTTCTGGGCTCCACATTTCTACTCTTGAATCAATGGGTACTCTTGTCAGGGTCTCAACATGGCTAACTCCTTAGGCCATTTTCATTTCATCTTGAATGTCACTTTCTAGCAGAAACATTCGCTTAATAGCTCTTGTCATGCTCTTTACCTTAGGTCACTCTGTTTGTTTTCCTCACAGCATTTAGCACAACATGGGTACTGCTGTTTGAGTTTTTTGTTTTCTTTTTCGATCAGATTCCCTTAATAGAATATACCACAACAGAAAACTTCTGTATTTATTTCACTACTGTTTTCTCAGCACTGTAAAAGAGTGGGACTACACTGGAGGTCTGAACAAGTAGACTTTGAATAAATAATAGGTATAATAAATCTTTCCTATTCAGCCATTTTAAGGAGGTTCCTGTTATTCCAACCATATGAATATCAACACTTAGAACAATGGCTGTAAGGGTTATTATTGTCCATGTTAGTGAAGAGACTCCTAAGACCACCATGCACTTCAGTTTTTCCATTAGCCCTAAAACAGAATCCTGTAAGAGAAGATCATACTCACATCTGGTTTGGTATGTCTGTTCAGTCTTTTTATTCTCAGTCCACTCAAATCACTAAGTTTTATTTTTATCCACATATGTAGACTGAGGAGTGTTCACACATTTCTTCAAGTTATTGCATCCTACAAATCATGTCATCTTTAATATTTTTCAGATACTTTGGAAATGGTGGGATACTTGTTTAACTTGATCTGAAACCTCTTTTATGTAATAGTCAGGGGTAAATTATCACTTATTATTTGAGCATAGTTCTTTCCTGTTTATTGTTGAAAATCTTCTGAGAGAGTCTCAGGGAGATTAGAGATGCGCAGCCAAGTATGCCTCCAATCTAGGAAGGAAGTGAGAAATCCTAACTCGTAACGTCTTCCAGAAACCCAGAAGCACTCAGAGTTCTGTGGCACAGACATGGTGACAAGTACACCACGTGACTCATTTGTGCAGTATATTTGGTCCTATTGATCCATTGGCAGTAAGAAGATTGCGTATGTCAAGAATGAGATGTGGGAGTGCATTGTTCAGTTCTAAGGTACTGAGTGTGTGGGGGCTGCATGTGCTGTGGAGCAGGCTCCAAATGAGTCATACGTCTGTTAGGAATGTTCCTTTGGATCTGCTGCCTGTGTTTTCAATCTCACATTACTCCTAAGTACCTTACTGACAGCTCGCACTCACACCTCACGGCTTAGAATGGCCCAGCTCTAGAAGACCAATACAATTGAATTGAGTCCAAGAAAGATCAGTTCAGAAAACAGTATAGTATCCATGGTGTCATTCTCCTTGGCAAAAAAAAAAAAAAAAAAAAAAAAAAAAAAGTGGAAGTATGAGCAGAAAAATGGACCTCTGGAGTCAAATAGACTTGAATTTGAATAGTATCTCAGTCATTGCCTAGTGGGGGAACATAGACAAGATTTTGTACTTCTCTTCGAGCATTAATGTTTTTTTACTCCAAACCATTGCTGGCAAACCAAACTGAATTACTTTATAGGGTCATGGTGGTAATTGAGTAAAACAACATACATACAACTCTCTATCACAATGCTGAAATATGGTAGACAATCCCATTTTTTTCCTGGAGCCTCATTTGTATTAATAAGAATATGTTATATTCTTGAGTACTTATTATGTGCCAGGCACAGTGATAACTACGTTAATTGTTGGAGTAGATATGATCAATTGTCTTTCCTGTATTCATGCTTCTGTATTAACAGATTCCTAAATTTGTGCCTGGCTTAAGAGTTACTTTTCTTAGTTTGTCTTGAAGAGCCATGTGACAAAGTTCTGGCTAAAGATTTAGATTGAGAAGTCTGCTAAAGATTTCTGGGAAAGTCCTGTCTCTCCCTAGTTTCTTCTGTTTTCTGCCTGAAGTGCATATGTGAACACTGAGTGAAGCAGCTTTTTGGTTCCCGTCAGGGCACCACGGGGCTGCAAGCCTCATATAAAGGACAATGGAGCAGGAGGATAGAAGGAGCCTGGCACATCTGTGCCAACCCTGAAATACCTACCTATAGGCTGAGTTTGTGGAATACATTTCCTCCATTGGGTGAAACTTTGTAAATGGATTTTATATACATGCAGCCAAATTCAATCCCTAAGCAATATATATGCATTATCTTATTTATTATTCTGATCACATTTTTGACATTATTATCAAATCCATTTTATATTAAATATATGGAGACAGAAAAGTTAACCTGCCCAACGTAACATATGATACACCTAGGAAGTAAAATAGAGATCTAAATCCATGCTTTAACCAGTAAAATATGAAGTCGGGATGATAGTGTTTCTTCCATGGCCTTTCTAACTACTTCATAAATCTTTGATCTTATCTTTTTATCCTACAAACTTGTTCTGATCATTTGGCATTTTTGTTAAATCCTCCTGAAATTCTCCCAGATTTTAAATCTACTGGAAAACGTTTGAGCTTACGTGGAATTTTTGGCATCACCTAACTGTCTGATCTGGACCCCAGTCTAGATTGTTTAACATTTAACTCTCTGATCATTTAACAAATGACATGGTTTGAGTGGATGATATCTAAAGTACTTCTATTTCTAGTTGCCTGTGACTCTGAAGGTAACATTTAGCCAATTTTTAATTGGTCAGCTAACTGATAATTGAATTTTTTTTTCTAGTTCATATCATGTATCCAGTAGGTATTGAATAAGTATGAATTGATGGTTGATGGTTATAGTAGAGACTATGCAACCTTTTCCTGATTTTGTATGTTTTCTTCAAATCCTTGTCTTTTCATTCTTCCTATTTCCATCCAAAGCCTAACATCTCATTAGGAGATTTGGAAGACCTGATCCAGGCCATATCAAAGACCATTGCTTCAGTCAGGTCAGAATCAAATAGAACAAATCAAAGCCCCTAAAACATAATATTTGGGGGAAAAATACAAATTACTCCTGGGTGAAGGAATGGTTTTGGCATATGAATTCAGAAAAACAATCTTAAATAAGAAAGAGCAAACCAAAACAACTTTAGTTTGAAAGGAGAAGCAAGGTGGTATTAAGAGGAAGTAAGGAGGATATGTGTTATTTTGAAGCATTTTAGAAAAATAAGAAGTGGCTAGACCATTAAAAGTATTAAATATTTGAACAATACTAAAATGATAATATGGTATATTATGAATGATCCAAATATGTTGAATGCTTACATTGGTAGAAAATGCAATGATTTAAACAGAATTTTTCCCCATGGTAGGTCATGTCAAGAAACGGTCTTGGAACTTGCTAAATAGTGATGCAATATTGCTATGAGACAAGATTTTCATGAATCCTTGCAGCTGATTTAAAAATTGAGGTTATACTAACATAGATTGTCATTAGCACAAAGAGAATCAACATGAGATAAGGAAAACAGTATGGACATTGAGGTCATAGTTACTTTCCAAGTTCTTTCTCTAACTAGCTTGATGACTTTTCTGAGACTCAATTTACTCATTTAAAAATGGAGTTTTGGCATATACAGCCAGGGTGGTTTGCACTATATTTTAGTCTGCTTTGTGTTGTATAATCAAATACCCAAGGATGGATAACCGATGAAGAAAAGAGGTTTATTTGGCTCATGATTCTTGTGACTGAAAAGTCCAAAATTGGGCAACTTCATTTGGTAAGGGCCTCATGCTGCTTCCACTCATGGCAGAAAGCAGAATTAAGAAGAGGATCAGGTGTGTGCAGAGATCACATGGCAAGAGAAGAAGCAAGAGAAAAAAAAAAAAAAAAAAAAAAAAAAAAAAAAAAAAAAAAAAAAAAAACAAGGAAGGCATACTCTCTTTGACAATTCACTGTCTCAGGAATTAATCTTTTCCCAAGAGGGCAAGAACTCAGTCACACTAGCATAAGGGCACTAATCTATGCGTGAAGGATCCACCCTATGACACCTCCATCTGGACCTCACCATTCAACACTGCTAGAGTGGAGATCAAGTTTGAACATGAGGTTTGGTGGTGGCATACCACATTCAAACCATAGCACACTATATAAAAATAACATATATAAAGCTGCTTATGAAACAACTAATATGTAGTACCTATATAATCAATATTCTATTTTTCCTGGTAACAATGAGTACATTTTCTGATAACAGTGAGTAGATTTTCTTCTCATGGCTAATATAGGCTTCAATTTTACTTGAAATAAGCCCATTTTTTATTTATAGTAGCCGATTTTTATGAAAAGAGAAAATGAAAGAAGAGTGCATTGTGTACACTGCTATAATGAGAATTCCACTAAGCAACATGATACATTTCTTTCTACATGGCCTTTGTAGACTGTGTATATCATACCTGTAACTAAAGTTTGTACTTTTCAAGGATTTTAATATTTGTTTGGTGAGCCGTACTTGATGGATTTTTGCGGTCTGGATTGGCCTGGATGTGAGGTACAAACACTATTTCTCCAGAACAAACATGTTGATTGTGCGCTACTTATAGAAGGAAAGTAAATCACCTTACCAGCAGCAACAAAATAATTCTGGATTTAATCTAAAACGTAGAAGGGTTGAAGAAGTCCGACTGAGTTTCTTAGACAATAGTTCAGAACGTGATTTTGTTATTAATTACTCACCAGAAATGAACATTTGCAAAATCTAGTCACAACCTATATAGAAAAAAAAAAGTGTCAATCACTTGGAGCATCCTTTGGATAAGTGTCTTGCTTTGTTCATTTTTTAGGACATTTTAATGCTAACATTATTCAGGGTTACTAATAAAATTTAGTTGTTACATCTGTTTTAAACAATTGTACAATACCCAGTCTTGATTCTAGCATTCATTTTTAATATATGTATAAATATAGACAAGGTGAGTAGGGAGCATTGAAAGAGGAATTAGGGATTTTTATCAAGTAATCTGTATGCTTCAGTTGAAGTAATCTGTATACTCTAACAAGGTGGAAACTCTATTTAGGAAACTTCTTGATGGTGGTGATTGTGTTCTTCATGTACATATTTGGCATCCCTCAATGGTTTAAGCCAAAGGGAGTTAAGAGATATTCCAGAATAATTGTTTGTTGTCCCAAGTTATGTTGCTAATTAGGTATCAAGCAATGTGAAACATACATTATTTCCTTTTTATATGCATTCAATTTATTGCATTTCTATTCTGTGTCAGACACTTTTGAAGGTTGGTTGTATTTCTGGGACCAATGGCTAAGGGCCGGTGCTCCATTGTGAACACGGTGAAGTGCTGGGAAAATAACACTAATCCATGAAAGACATATATAAGTAATATAATTTCAGCTACTGGTACTTGATGTGGGAAAAGATACAGGATAAGAGGAAAATGAATGAGGAAGAGGCACTACTTTTAATGGCTAGTCAGAGAAGACATCTCTTTGAGAAAGGAAACATGGAATTAAGGCTTTAGTGTTGAGAAGAAAGCAGAGACATGATGATGAAAGACAGAGATGTTTCAAAAAAAAAAAGCATAAAGTGCAAAGATCCTGATGGGAAAGAAATTTGATGTGCTTAAAAAACAGAGACTGTTGGCTAAGGGACTAGTTAGAAAAATGGAGCTGTGAGCTGTTACTGACACTCACTTCCTCAAATGAAATTTGTTGCATGAGAGAACACTCTAGGCTAGCATTAGAGTCGAAGTTCTTAAACATAGGGCCATGGTCCTACCATGTTAGAATTACTCAACCCTCAGGGCTTTACAGACTTTTGTGGGCTGAGCCTACAAATCTCTATTTTAAAGAAGCTTTCCACATGATTCTGATATGGGTTCAGTGATAACTATTACCCTTGAGGTCTCTGTAGAAATCCTGCAGTGAGCAGTCTCTGAAGTGATGTAATGAGAGTTACACTGTGATGTCAGTTATTAAAGAACTTAGACACTGTTTGAGGATGTGAGATACACCAAAGGGACAGTGGGAAGCTACAAAAAATAACAGAATGAAATCCACATTAGGAGCTACTGTCCCAGGTAATTGCCACCATTGCTAACAGCAGAAGTTACATCATCAGAGGCTGCTACTCACTGGGACCAACATTTTGAGGAGAGGCTTCTGAAAACCATGATAATTAGGAACCCCCACACTTACTCCCAGGATCTTTGGGACCTGCCAACAAGGAGAACCACTACCTACTTTTGGTACTTTGAGCTGCTGAAAAACTTGACAATATTCAGTGATGATTACCATCACTGAGATCAACAGATATTTCTATTTTATTGGAATGGGGCAAATTAGGAGAATTTTATTTTGTTAGATCATGTTATAGTAAACATAATAGTACTAATTGTCATGATTCTATTTAAGAATTCTTTAGACTTGATATCTCAAGGGACTAGAGTTGGCCAGTCTTTTGATGCATTCCTCAGTAAGAGGGAAAAATATGGCAGTGAGGGAAGTGGTAGAATTTCTGGGTACAGATTTCCTAACTAGAGAAGCTATGAAATCCATCTTTGGATTCCTGGTATGACGTGAGTAGAGAGGGTCACACTGAGTAGAGATGTAATCAGAGCCTGTGTTAATTTCTGATGGCTGCTGTAACAAAGTACCACATACTGAGGGGCTTAAAACAACATACATTTATTCTGTTACAGTTCTGGAGGCTAGTTGTTCAAAATTAAGGTGATGGAAAAGCCATATTCTCACTAAAAACTCTAAAAAAATGATTTTTTCCTAACTTCTTCCTAACTTCTGGTGGTTTCAGGCAATTCTTGGCATTTCTTGGCTTTAGATGCATTACTTCAATCTATTCCTCCATCATCACATAGCCATTTTCTCTGTGAGTGTCTCTGTTTTCTCTTCTGGTAAGGATACCAGTCATTGGATGAAGGCCCACTTTAATTTAGTATGTCTTCATTTAAACTTAAACTTAATCTACAAAGACCCTATTTTCATATAGCCACATTGTGAGGTTTCAGGTGGATGTGAATTTTGGGGGAACACTATTCAACACAGTTCTTAGGCAATTGGTTTGATGTTGATGTTTTCTTTTCTTCTTTAAAATATACAACTGAAAATGAGACTAATTTGAGAACACCAGCTGTTATGGTTTGGCTTTGTTCCCACCCAAATCTTGTCTTTAAGTGTAGCTCCCACGATTCCCATATGTCATGGGAGGGACCCAGTGGGTAATTGAATCATGGAGGATGGGTTATTCCCATGCTGTTCTCATGACAGTGAATAGGTCTCATGAAATTTGGTGGTTTTATAAATGGGAGTTCCCCTACACATGCTGTCTTCCCTGCCACCATGTAAGATGTGCCTTTGCTCCTCCTCCACCTTTTCACCTTCTGCCATGAATATGAGGCCTCCCCAGCTGTGTGGAACTGTGTGAGTCCATTAAACCTCTTTCCTTTATAAATTGCACAGTATCAGGTATGTATTAGCAGGATGAAAATGGGCTAATACACCAGGTCTCTTAAAACTGGAACAGTTGTCATTTACGAAGACCCCTCTTTCTTTCTGAGTGGCTATAGCTATTGTCCAAGTCATATAGATGTAAATAAAGTAAATTCAGTCTTCTTGGATTCTATTATCAAAATCAGTACTGATAACTTGAAAGTTATATAATTGAGGAGAACCAACCAGCTCTTTGCTTCACCTTTATTAGTCTTTTCACTACATTAAAGCATCAGAAATTAATAAAGGTGTTGCTGAGAAGTTAAAAAAAATCGTCCCACCATCACCCATTGAATGATTAGGCAAAGGAATTGATAACATTCATGGGCCCTCTTTTGGTAAGGTTCAGAAAAGTGAATTATATGGTGGGACTTTAAGATAGAGGATCCTGAAAGATTAAAGGAACTAAGAAATTTTAAGTCTGGGGGACAGTTTGACAATACATCTTAGTTTACATTAATATCAGTTTTTCTTGCTATGACATTATTTTCTTCATATTATGGTTGCCTAAAAAAACATCTTACTGACATAAAACTTTTGAAAAACAGTATAAAAGTGTTCACTCCTTTCATGTTGCCCATATTGAGACAAATATTTTTAGGCATAAATTAGGTGATTATAATGATTCAATTGCAAGAAGTCAGTAGGGTAGATAAAACGAAAGTTCCCAGTTCGTAGTTCCATAGTGTGGTAGCAAAAGCTATTTGATCATTCTGTTTTCAAAGCACAGAAGGCTCCTTAAGAATAACAAAATAAGATGAAGACTGGATACACTTGCCCAGTAGGATGTAAGAGTCAGGTCCTAAGGTTTTAGCAGAGGCAGAATAAGAGAAAAATTAATAAGGATTGGCACAATTTATTAAGTAGCTAAAGGTCTTTCAAAAGGAATTGATCTGAAAACAAATTCCTTTTTGCAACATTGAAAACACAAAGAGAAATTCCCTTACACATTTACTGCAGATGGAAATTATTTGATAGTTCTTTTGAGAATGTTTTGTGGGTCCTTTTGCCCTGACATTAGTAATCTGCATTACTCTGAGGATATGAGAGTTGTTAGGATTGCAAAACTAAAGAATAAATGATAAAATACTATTTTGATTTTTTTGTAGAATTTTTGTTATATGTGTGATTTACTTCTTAAAGCATGAAAACTCCTTTATATCCAGCTATTCTTTTGCCAAGGGGATACATTAATATTTTTAAATCCATGCTATTTCCCTGAGACAATCTAGCCCTCATCTCTCTTCTCCCAGTTCAGGTCTGTGGGCTTTTTATCCTTTGTCAACACTGACCCATCCTTTCTGGCAATAGATCAGGGATCACTGAGCTGAAATGGTCAAATATGCAGTGTCTGCTGACATGGCCGCAGAGGATGCTCTCTTACAGTAAATATTCAATCAGAGAAGGAGTATGTTTTTGAAACCAGTTCCCAAACCTCAGAGCAATATGCTTGCTGCTGCTGAAAGATCTGTCTGCCTTCAGCAATTGAGCCTCAGCAGCAGAAGCAGCACAGAAAATAGAATTCCTGCTCTTTATCCTCCAGCTGAATTTTACTTTAGGTCAAAACTAATTCTTTTCTGTACCCTGAACTGTGGGCTGATGCTAATTTGTGAAGTTAAGGTATAGTATAAGCTAATTATGTATTCTTGTCAGAAATTAATTCTTCTTTACTTCTGATAGCTAAGGATGGTATCAAGCAATTACATGCCTTAGGATATTTAACTCCCTCCTCTGAAGCAGACATTTTTGGCTAATGGAATACACCAGATGTTACAGCAACAGGGATGATGGATTATATTGGTTCCTGATTTGCATATATAAATGAATTTTGTATGCAAAAAGTACAAGACAAAACAAGAATAGGAAGGGAGACACCTACCAGGATATTGATAAAAAGTAAATATTAATGCCCATAACAGTTCTTTTGACTAGGATTTTAAAAATCCTCTTGAGTTAAAATTTTAAGTAGAGAATAAGCTATTTTCCACATGAAGAATTATCTAGATTGAAATTGTTTTCATTATGTTACGGAATCTTAATTATACATTCCGTGGGGACCACAGACTTATAAAGATACAAGTAATAGGTAGCTAGTAAATATGGCAGCATCTTCATGCACTTCCAACCTTCTGTTAAGCCCATTTTCAGTCATTCTACACTAATGTTTTATTAATATATGGTATCTATCCCATTTTGGCTTATGAGATGAATAAAACAATTGTAAATTACTAGTCACCCTAGGTGTGTGCATGTGGGCTGTATTTATAGAATCTGTATTGTGAAATATATATTGTAAAGAGCACTTCAGGTTTATGATTGCAGACAGAGGATTCAGGTCAATAGAATAATGTTGCTTCCACCAAAGTGAACTAAATTGTTGTTTTGCAGGTTTTCCAATATCCTTATATAACAGCTTTGGGCTACTAGAGTTACTACATGCTTCTTTGCTCAAATTAAGATATATGTCCACAATTAATGCTATTTTCATGACCTGAAATTCTAGTTTGAAGCTCACGTGCAAACTGACAATTTCTAACCCCAGCTAAACCTGTCAAAGTTGTGTTTGGGTTTATTTGTGGAAAGACAACGGGGATATGATTCTTTATTTCAGTCCAGTAGAATTTGAGTTGATTGTTGATTGGCACTAACCAACTTCACTGTGGAGAGATTTCTCCCATCAAGCATCACATGCTCGAATCTCAATCACTGTGACTTCTTGCTTTGTTTTTTTTTGTGTGTGTATGACTCCTGGCGATAAGCCTACTTTATTAGCTTCAGATCAGAACTAATTTGTTTATTCATACAATTAAGTATTTACTAAGTACTATATTGGGTTGAACAGTGTCCCCCTAAGTTCATGTTCATCCAGCAACTCAGAATATGACCTTATTTGGAAATTACATCTTTGCATCTGATTGGTCAAAATGAGATCCTACTGAATTAGGAAGGGGCTAAATCGTAAATGACTAGTGTCCTTATAAGAATAGGAAAATTTGGACACAAAGACACAGACACACAGGAAGATGAAGGCCATGTAGCAATGGAGTAATGCAGCTTTCAGCCAAGGAAAGCCAAGGATTGCCAGCAGCCACCAGAAAACCAGGAGAGGAAAGGAAAGATTCTACTCTTGACTGTTCAGAGGGAGTATGGCCCTGTCAACACCTGATTTTGGATGTCTAATCTCCACCACTGTACGATAATAAATTTCTGTTGCTTTAAGCTACTCAGTTTGTAAAACTCTTACAGTAGCCCTGAGGAACTAATACTAATATCCATCATGGGCTAATAATTCTGTTAGGCATTGAATTTGTGGCAGGGAACAAAATCAGCAGTCCCTGCTCTTATGAACCCTGTTGCTACAGAATATCATACTCATGTGTTTGAAATGTGAAAGCATAATCTAAAATAATACCCATCATTTAATGAATGATTATTCTCATTGTTTTTAAGGGATTTGTCTGCATTAATTTATTTAACCTTTATAACAGCCCTGGTATTGTTATCCCTACTTTAGGAATGAAAACAAAAAGGTTAATGAACCCTCTTATGTTAGATTGAAAAATGTCTCTTAAAGATATTCAGGTTGTAATCCCTTGAATCTGTAGCTATTTTTTTTCTTCTTTTTTTTTGAGATGGAGTCTCGCTCTGTTGTGCCATTCTCCTGCCTCAACTTCACGAGTAGCTGGGACTACAGGTGCCCGCCACGACGCCTGGCTAATGTTTTTGTATTTTTAGTAGAGACAGGGTTTCACTGTGTTAGCCAGGATGGTCTTGATCTTATGATCTCGTGATCCGCCTGCCTTGGCCTCCCAAAGTGCTGGGATTACAGGCCTCAGCCACCGTGCCGGTCCTGTAACTATTATCTTATATAGAAAAAGGGACTTTGTAGTAGTAATTAGGTTTAGGATCTTGATATGAGTAGATATCCTGAATTATCTGGGTGGACCCAGTGTAATCATAATTGTCCTTGTAAAAGGGAAGCAGAGGGAGATTTGACATTAGAGGAGAAAGTGATGTGATGAAACCAGGGACTGGAATGATGTGGCCATGATCCAAGGACTGCCGGCAGCCACTAAGCAGTGGAGTGGAGCAAGGAAAAAATTCTGTCCTGGAGCCTCCAGAAAGGACAAGCCAGGCTATTGCCTCTATTTTAACCTCCTAAAACTCATTTCTGACTTCTGGCCTCCAAAACTATAAGACAATAAATCCAATTGTTTTGAGACATTATGTTTGTGGTAATTTGTTACAGCAGCAGTAGAAAACTAATACATTTCCCATGGTAACAGGTAGTAAATGGCAGAGCTGGGATTTGAATCCATCTGGCTTCACCATCTGTGTGTTTAGACACTAAATCTATTTTCTCTCAATATATGAATTTGAGATAAGTCATTATGATGGCAATGGCAGCTTGTCTGGAGAGGCCACTGCAAAGACGTCTGCTGCAGCGGGGCATGTACAGCTTGGACTGCATGCTCCACAGAGCCAGTAGGAGATGGAAACAGGTGGAAGCCCTGCCCCTTTCTGAGTTGGCAGGGCAGGAGCCCCACCTTCCAAAGTGCAGCCTGCAGGGCCTGGGAAGCCCACCCATCTGCAGGCTTAGAAGTACCTGTCCCCACTGCCTGGTCTCTCCCTGCTGCCCTTGCCTGCTCCGATTTCACAGCAAAGTTGAGGCAGAGACTGGGTTCTGCTGCTGCAACCCAGCTAGGTGTGCACATGCTTGGGTCAGCACTGACATACCAGCTTCTTGACACCCTGGCCCTTTATGGACTTTGAGTGTTGACGAGCACAGGAGGGAGGCTGGGGGTTGTTCAGAGCAACTTAGCATGTGCCAGCAGGCACTGAACAGCCTGGGCACCATGGATGGTATGTTGATAGTGGAAGGCAGACATATTCCTGGGTGGAAAGGGGCACGTCACCAGTCAAACTTCACCTTCAAGCCAGAGATGGCCTGATGCCTGGGGGCCAGGCTGCCAGTTCCAGGTAGAGTATGTGGCGTAGAGTGAGAACTTATGGAACTTTTGCCAGGCCCGCCCAAGGCAGCCCATGGACCCATCAGCATATACTTCCTCCCTTCTGAGCCCATAAAAACCCCAGACTCAGCCAAACTCACAGAGATGTCAGGACTATCAGCTACTGGAAGGAGCTACCCACTTCAGGTATCCTTGAGTTTTCAGGATGACCTGCTTGTGGAGAGGAGCTACCCACCACAGGGTCTCCTCTCTGCTGAGAGCTGGACACTCATCAGGATAACCTGCCTGCAGAAAGGAGCTACCCTGCGTCTCCTGAGAGCTGTCAAGTCACTTAGTGATGCTCCTCTCTGCCTTGCTCATCCTCCAATTGTCCACATACCTCATTCTTCCTGGATGTGGAAAAAGAATTCGGGACCTGCCAAATGGTAGGGCTGAAATACAACCCCCCAGTCCTGCCCTACTGGCCACATTGCAGGTGATAAGGAGAGAAGAGCTGTGGCCTTTGGAGTAGTCCAGACTGAGGGGTTCCCTGAACCAGGGCTGTAACACCCTCTTTGGGATTTTGTGGTTCCTAGCATCTCCAAGCTTCTGGTCACCATCACATTCCCTGGTGACTGCAGTGGAAGCTGCTGATGGTATATCTGGTCCAGGAACAGCCTCACACAAAGCTGGTGCCTATGCCAGTGTCTGGAGCTGCCCACCCTGCTGCAGTCAGCATGCCTGATTGTGCACAGTGGCTGGAACCCATGCTTACATATCCCTCACCACTGCACACCTGGTTTGCCCATGGCAGGCATGGGATATGGTCCAGTAGTGTGAGCCAAGTGCAGCCTGCTGGACCAAGTGGGTAGAATGAACTCAGCAAAAGCAAAACCCAAGGAGAGGTGCCACTGGCCACAGAGGTTTCCAGCTGGCACAGTGACACCCTGTGTCACTTTGGATCCTGTGACAATTATAGATCACTGATACATGGTGGTTTAATGCCATGAACAGAGGATTTGTTTTAAGATTGGATTTTAAATACTCTTTTTCCATTTTATTGGTTGTCTTACCTTGGGCAGTTCACTCAACTTTTCTGCACCTTAGTTTTGGTTGGCAGCTGTTAAGTGTGGTTATGATGCTGTCCTGCAGTATGATTTAGACTAGTTCATCCAAAGTGCCCTGTAAAAGATATATTTTACATTAGACACTCAACTGATATAGCTACTATTACTATCTTTACTCGAGCACACAAAATAATGTTTGCATGAAGTTCTCTGTGGAAATTTCTGAGCTGCTTCCTTTGCAATTATGCCTCTTTAAGGCAAACACCCTACTTCCATTGTCATTTCTTGGATTAATATGGGATATTTAGCCACATGTGTCACTTAAAATTTCTAAATGAGTTTTCTTGTTTCAATATTCAGATCCATGTCTCCTCTGATTTCTCATCTACTCTGTCAGTCATTTGCCATTTGCTCTGATGTCTCTTCCCCTCCTGTCCCCATGGTTTGCTCTGAATCTCAAAGGATCTTTTGCTCTTTCTCAGACTTTCTTGCCAGCTGGCTTCCTGTTAGGTTCAGCCAGTGGAAGCCCTGGCAAGAGATTAGAGGGTCAGAGGAAGGAAGAAGTCAGAATGTTCCTTCCCTCACTCCTTTGCTCCCTGTGACACTTCTGCCAACTACTGTGTCTGTACGTCCTCCGGTAAAGCCTCTTCTTCTAGCCCCAGGTTCTAAGATCTAGTAATATCACCTCCTGAATACTTTTCCTTGTATTTTCATTCCTAGGTGTCCTTGTGGCTCTCTAATGTTGTGTATCTTGTAGTTGCCTCAGATTACCTAGTTGGTTTTCAGTTTATCTTAGACCTTCCTAACTAGTTCATAGTATTAAAGTCCTCTACCAAATGAGCATGCATGATTTTGGTTTTACTGACTGTATGCTGACACACAGAGCCACTTTTCTCTCAAGCCTTACTTATTTCAACTTCAAACCATGATTTATCTCTATGTCCTTTGATGACTCATATCAAGGCCTTAACCTCTCCATGCACCTGGTTTTGCTCTTTGCATCTGCCATCATGAAGGCTCTTGCCTTCAACTTCTTGCTCATTCTGTTTGAGTCTGTTTGTCCATCCCTATGTGCTTCTTTCATTATGTTGCATTTTCCCCTTTTAGGTGAGGTAGGTGTGAACCACTTTTTCTAACCTATTCCTCACACCTGAATTCATTCTGCTCTCAAACCTTTTGGCTATCACCTTTGGACATTTTGTTCATCCATTGTCTGCCTGGCAATGAAACTCCACAGTGAGTTCTATTCTTTGCCTCTGTTCTTTCCATGGCACCCCATGCTCATCTCTATCTCAGATTTCATGCAACCAGAGTTTAGAGACATTCTTTCAACTCTGTGTTCCTAAAGCCACTCACAATGACTGGCATATCACACAGACTAAGTCTGTGAATAAATGATAAATGTAAATATAAGTGATGGTTTAACTTAGGCTGAAGGTAGTTCAAATTTATATGGAAAATGCAGAGTTTAATAGAGACATAAAGTCTGAGAGTTGGAGAGAATCCTAGAGACCAGCCAGATATCTGACAGTTGTTTCTCTTATGAATGAAAACTAGAATAAAGTGCAATAAATTGTTAAAAATGTATAGAGGCCCATTCTGACTATCAGAGTGATAACAAACCAACACACTTGACTGAAGGGTCTCTAAGCCCCTAATCTTGGTCATCTGCATGAAGGTAAAATATAATTCCAAGTCCTAGCTGTCTTAGATATTAATTTCCTTGAGGACTATGGGCTTGACCTGATAATTTATCATGGTCCCTCAGGTTGTAATTTTCTAGAACAGGTCAGAGTTTGGTAGTGTTGGTGATGAGGGGGTAGGGAGTTGGAGAACAAAATAACTTGATTAACCTTGTGATTCATAACATTTAAATAGAAATATAAGAGATAATGTATTGACATGTGATCAAACTTGGTTAATTGGAAGTAGAATCAGGACATAGGAGATGTAACCATCTAATAAGTAAACACAATTCTAAGTTTTTGAATAGCTTTTACTTTATGTTTATGTACTTAGCTGAGGGCCATTTTGCCCTAGAAATAGTCTTTTTACACAGGCAGATAGGCAACATTTACTATCTTGATTCCAATTTTTATTTCCTGCTGCTTAGAGGAACATTTTATAATTGAGGCTCTTCATGTGTCCAGTGCTTCTACTCTGCTGTCCATTTAGCCACATGCAGGAGGCGTGGAGTGCTTCCATCTGCTGCAACCATGCCAGGGATGATGCCTGCGGCATCCCAGCTGGTTCCCCAGATCCAGCTTTCAAACCTGCTTCCAAATGGGAAGGGCTGTTGTTTAAGAAAAATTCATTAAAGAAGCTCTCAAGGTATCCCTGAGTCAGTTAAAATCCACACTTTGGGAGACAGAAGAACACCCAAGATGTATTAAGGAGTGAAGGAACTGACCTTTTAGAGAGATGCAGCACTGCGAGGTCAAAGGGCCTACTCTCTGAGGCAGGAGAGCTGGTTTTCAGTGATGGCTCTGTTCTTGAGCTATGAGCTGTTTGGCCTTGGGTGAGTAACTTGATACCTCTGTTTCTTCATCTATACAATTAAAGGATGGTTTGAGAAGGATAGTCATGGAGGCAACTAACAGCAAGGAAACCAGAGGGTACGGGCACATGAGTTTGTAGTATGAATTTTCAGAGTTATTCGCTTTTCTTACTCTTGGGATGTCTTATTACCTAGGTGTCTTTCTTTCTTTTCTGATGTGGGAACGTAAAAACTACTGCATAAGAGCAAGAAGCTTCAGGGTGCTAGTAAAATCGCAAGGCAAGGGTTAGGTTTATTTTCCGCTGATTTTCTTGCAGGTGAATTCACTGTGAGGATTGACTCAGGGTATTGAACATCTGCATGTGGAGGGATTAGTGTTGGGAACTCATCCATAGAAAGGGATTGAAGCATACAGTATTTATTTTTATTCTTTCAACAAAGATTAATTGAGCACCTACTGTGGGCCGGGTTCTGTAAGAAGGAAATTAATCAAAAATGTCTCTGAAAATGTTCATTACATTTCCTATTCCATGTTTGAACTTATTTAACTAAATCAGCTACTATTTATCGTGTATCTAAGCCAAGAAGCCCTAGTGAAGGGACTTTATCAAAGCCCCAATTAGATTTATTTATCTGGAACATATATAGCATGTTACTATCTGGTTTCTAATTCTATTGAACACTTACTATTCTGTTTTCTGCCAGAGTTGTTTATATGTTTCCTCATCCAACTACCTAACATGATATTTTGATGGCAGGGATTGTCTTACTCATTTTTGTGTTTTTCTTCTTCAATTCTTAACTTATTACTCAGCATATGATAAAGCTTAATGAATATGAAATATGTGCAAACTAATAAGAGCTGATATTTCCTGAGTCCTTATCATATATTAGGAATGGTTCTCAGCACTATATGTGTATTATTGTGCTTCCCATAATTATACGACATAAGTGCTGCTATTATCACTTTACATACAGAGACTGAAGCCCAGAGAGTTTCAATAACTTTACCAAGGTCATGTACCAACTAGAAAGCCTGTATTCTTAGTCACTATGTTATACTCTCAATTAAAAGAATAAGTCATCAGTGATTAATCCAAATGGTTCGAAATGTGAGTAGATATAATGAGCTATGTTTTCAGGAGCTGCAGTGATGGTGTATGGCTAGAGACTTGACTGACATTCAGAAATCTGCATAATAAGAATTGTGACCTATTTCTCCATTTGGTGGCTTATTAATGCAGTCAAGATTTAAATAATTATTCTTCCTACAATTCCCTATATGTCTTGGAGATAAAGTGATTCATTGGGTAAATGGAAAAGCCAGCTGCCCAGTTTTCATCTTCTTATAAACCCTAATAACAGTCAAGAAGAATGTGTAAGATGGCTTGAGGAGCTTAAGGCTAGTGGTTATAAGCTGTTATGACATGAGTGGCTTACTCACTACAATGACAACAATGGCACTCTTTTAAGATGCCCAGGAAACAGGATAAATGTAGCTTGTGGACTTGGAAACATTTTATATCACATCCACATGACTGAGCATTTGCATGGATGGTGTGGCTTGCAATCGAAAGTTTGGCATGGATGTTCACATGCACATATTGTCTCTCAAAATTTATAGGAAAATCATATCTAATCCAGCGATTGTCAGCTGAATCTATAATGTGTGTCAAACATTCCACAGTGGTAAGAAATTTCATCATTTAAAAATAGACTCTTTTTCAATGACCATGGTAAAAGAAAATTAGCTAGTTTTTCTATCATATAAATGAATCTAGGATTTCCTGAGGATTGGTGGGGGTGGGGAGTCTTCATATATCATTCTCAGATATTGACATCTCTCAATCACATACTCTTTGGGAGAGACATTTATTAAGTTAGAAAAAAATTAGGTGAGGTCTGGGTGTTCTCAGTGTACGCAGTCCCCAAGAGGGCTTACAAGTTGTTATTTACTTTGTTGACTTCATTCAGGGCGAACGTTAGCCCTGTGATTAGAGTGGTTTGTGAAAATTTGAAAATGTCACCACTTGTAGGCGGGTGCTAACTCTCACCAAGTTGCATGGCTGGATTTTGTGGTCTTCTGCTCACTTCGGCTCTTGTGCAGTGCACAAAGTGTACAACTGTATGTGGTAGTCCTGGCTTTATCATTTCATTTTTTGGTCTTTAGATTAAAAGATGTTAGTCAGTACTCTTTTGGTTAAAACCAACTGTGAACTAGTTTTGGCCTAAAAGCAGAGTGATGAGAAAGCTTACTTACCGGAAAGCCAGGGGGCAAAGCAGCTGGGACAAGAAACAGCTGCCATCTGTGGCAGCTTAATCTCATTCTTTCATGTCTGCTCTTTCCTATATGTAGTTTCATTTATTCCTACAGAGTGGCTTCTTTCACAGGATGGGAACTGCGGCTGCTCATAGCTCTGAAGTCACACAGCACCATTTTAGAAAAGAACATTAAATGCACACTATTTCTCTAATCCCGAGTTAAACAGTCCTAGGGAAAGTTACAGTTGGTTGTATTTGCAACAGGTACATTTCTCTGGGCTGAGAATTTGTCTGGGTAAGTCGGATACTATGATAGATACATCATAGATCAGCTGCTCACTACAGCTGGAAAGATTGAATCTGCAAAAATTTGAAAAACTTGCATTCAAATACATGCTTAGAGTGGGAAGAAACATTTCCTCAGCAAAAGGGTGGTAGAAGTTGGTTGCTCATCCAGGAAGATAAAAACAATAGATGCTCATTTCATAGATCCTTAGTTCAAACTTGTTAGTCCCATTTCTGAGATCAGGTAAGGATGTCAACTCTCACTATTAACTCATAAAAGTCCAAAGCAAATAATTAAAATGCCAACAGCATCAACACATCGTTTCATGTAAGAAAGCCACAAGAGAAGCCAAATTATCCAGGGTTACTGGTAAGATGGGAATTAGAAGAGAGGGAGTCAGCTCTAATAAGCTCATCCCAAAGCAAGCTGCCATTTCTATTTCCACAGCAGGGTAGTATCTTCCAGGGAGAATGGACACTTTTTCTGAGCTGTGCTACTTTCTTGTGACTCCTATGTGGGAGTGGACCAGCATGTAATTGCCCAAGTTTCCATTGTCTGTACTTCACCATTGATTGGATACATAGACTGTAATAGTTTCAAATTTTCAAGTCTTAGCTCTGTTACTTACTACTCCTGTAAATCTTGAACAAATGTTATTTAATAACTTCAAGCCTCAATTTTCTCATTAGTAAAATAGAACCATAATAATACTTTCCTCACAAGGTCTTGTTAGAATTAAATCAAATAACCATGGCCAGTGTCATATGTAGTATTGTGTCCAGAATTGGTGGGTTCTTGGTCTCGTTGACTTCAAGAATGAAGCCGCAGACCCTCACAGTGTGTGTGAAAGTTCTTAAAGATGGTGTGTCCAGAGTTTGTTCCTTCAGACCTTCAGATGTGTCTGGAGCTTCTTCCTTCTGGTGGGTTCATGGTCTTCCTGACAGGAGTGAAGCTGCAGACCTTTGCAGTGAGTGTTACAGCTCTTAAAGGCAGCGTGGACTTGAAGAGTGAGTGGCAGCAAGATTTATTACAAACAGCAAAAGCTCAAAGCTTTCACGGTGTGGAAGGGTACCCTAGCAGGTTACTGCCGGCTGGCTCAGGCAGCCTGCTTTTATTCCCTTATCTGACCCCACCCACATCCTGCTGATTGGTCCATTTTACAGAGAGCTGATTGGTCTATTTTACAGAGAGCTAATTGGTCCATTTTTAAAGAGAACTGACTGGTCCATTTTGACAGAGTGCTGATTGGTGCATTTACAATTCTCTAGCTAGACATAAAAGTTCTCCAGGGGGGGCGGAGCAAGATTGCCGAATAGGAGCAGCTCTAGTCTCCAACTCCCAGCGCCAGCGACACAGAAGACCGGTGATTTCGGCATTTTCAACTGAGGTACTGGGTTCATCTCACTGGGGAGTGCCAGACGATCGTACTGGTCAGCTGCTGCAGCCCGAACAGCAAGAGCTGAAGCAGGGCGAGGCATTGCCTCACCTGGGAAGCGCAAGGGGGAAGGGAATCCCTTTTCCTAGCCAGGGGAACTGAGACACACAACACCTGGAGAATCGGGTAACTCCCACCCCAATACTGTGCTTTGAGCAAACAGGCACACCAGGAGATCATATCCCACACCTGGCCGGGAGGGTCCCACACCCACGGAGCCTCCCTCATTGCTATCACAGCAGTCTGTGATCTACCAGCAAGGCAGCAGCGAGGCTGGGGGAGGGGCGCCCGCCATTGCTGAGGCTTAAGTAGGTAAACAAAGCTGCTGGGAAGCTCGAACTGGGTGGAGCTCACAGCAGCTCAAGGAAACCTGCCTGTCTCTGTAGACTCCACCTCTGGGGGCAGGGCACAGTAAACAATAACAAAGCAGCAGACACCTCTGCAGACGCAAACGACTCTGTCTGACAGCTTTGAAGAGAGCAGTGGATCTCCCAACACGGAGGTTGAGATCTGAGAAGGGACAGACTCCCTTCTCAAGTGGGTCCCTGACCACTGAGTAGCCTAACTGGGAGACATCCCCCACTAGGGGCAGTCTGACA